>NW_028146809.1:0-152000 GCF_055883805.1 Amblyomma maculatum
TCGATTGCCCTTTGTAAATCGAGCCCCAGAATTACTTTGCTTTCTGTCTTGTTGTCGTTGATTTCATCGTATCCACTTATAGTCCATTTTATCATGCGCGTTGCCATTTTGTGTATGTGGTGTCATCTAGCGGCCAAGTTGAGAACAACCGCCATGCTGGTATGTGCGGTCCCATCCGCGGAATAGGTGACAAGTAGCGCACAACGGCATTTCAGAGCGTTCATATGCAACTTTTTGCTTTCTGAAAGTACCTGTCTGAAAGAAAAAAAGCTTTTCAGCAACATGCCATGCCATTCAGAAAAAATTACCCCCATCGGGTCAGCCGGCGGCTACAAGCATGATTGCAATTAGTGTGTAACTTTTATGTGACACAGAGAAGCGGTGGCGCACCACTGGGTGCGAGGGCGGTGAATCAGGCAAGGCAGGGCAGCTTTCGATTTACTTTTTTATACTTCAGTGATTTCTGGATATGGGCCACCGTTAACAATTTGAACAATGAAAACAAGAGTATGTAGCCATTTCATATCAGATTTAGGAGCAAAGCTAATCGCGCTACATTTGTTGGGTCAGCCAATCATTCAGATACTGTTTACTGCATGAGCTGCTACTGCGGGAGTCCTCACACTTCCACTGGGGTTGTATTCATGAGTATCTATTACCCATTTCGGATCCGTTTACTCTTCTTTTGTACTTTTGTTGGGTGACAAAACTGGGGCGTTTAAGCGTCCGCTACCAGGCAATCGGATTTCAGCACTGCCTGCATGACTCAAGCACAGGTTTGCTAGTATGTGCGGGGATTAGCGATGATTGTTGTCGATGGTGGGCCCTGCTATCCTGCAATTTCTTTGACTGGCCGCTAGCTGCGTTTTCTGATCTTGCCATCATGCTGACATCCAGATGAAAGAGAAAATGTACTACTGATCAGCGAAAGTTGCTTTAATAAACAATTATATAGACCATTTGTCATCGCAAGATTTTCTTACTTCAAGAAATCACTGCTTTTCCCATGGCCATTATCCTATTGTTTATCGGCAGCAAATGCTTACGACATGCGTATTTAAAAAGTATGTAGCGCTGTTTCACTAAATAATAAGTTCACAACCAATTTATTAGGCATCATTGTCTTCAAGTGGGACATCTTCTTTCATACTTTCATAAACCTCAGGTGACTGTATCGAAATAGTTTTTCTCTCCCAGCCGGCATCTCGTAAATATTTGCTGCAGGGATTATCATCCGCTTGTTGCCGAAAGGCTGCCGTTGTTGTTTTGGTATTCAGTTTTTCCTGTCCATTCTCTACAAACACAATGTTCGGAACTCTCACGAAGGGCTGCTAAGGCAGAACACTTTCGGTTGGGGCTTGAAAAAGTGGTTGCTTGTTTTCGCCCAATTGGAGGTGCAAATGGAACAGGGCAGAGCGATACACACGCATACCACCGCTGTTAATCTTTTATCTTCCGTTATTTATCTCGTTTTGATAGCTATTTTTATTAATTCGAACAACAGAGTAAAGAAAAAGATTTTGCTAGCTGCGAAATCTCTTAGCACCTAAACTGCCGCCGGCGGAAATCAAACCATCAGAGAAAGGAAGGAAAGAAAGGGGTGAAAAGAAAGAAAACATGGTTGGGGTATGTAAAAAATTAGCTGTGGCTTAGCTGTGGTTAAGCCTGAGTGATAGCGAAAACAATACCTCCCTGGCTGCGCTTAGCTCTGCTGATGGTTTGGCATGGCTTCGCCTTTTGTGCAACTAAATGATTTACTTTGGACGCAACATGGTTTCTACTGTTTGTTTATTCCAACGAACACGCTTTGGTGGTCCGTAAAGTAGTGACTCTTGGTCTGAACACTGGCTCGCTCACTGAACTTGTAGAACGCCGCCGGGCTCGCCATTCTGCGGCATAGGCGCATTGCTTAGTCAACCGCTCTTACCTTTCTTCATCTGTCTCCTCGGCACGGCGCCGGCATTTGCGCGCAGCACGTCGTTGACTAAAGGCCGCTGTACGGTCACTATTTGGGCGCTGCGCCCGTCCGCTCGAGGACGCATCCGCCAGGTCCTAACAATGAGGCGGACGGAGGCATGCGTCCTCCGCCCGGCTGCCGCACAGAGTTCGTCAACTTCAACTTTTGTCGCATGCGTTCTGGAGGCGCATCGCAAGCTCCTCCTACTTTTTCAAAGATGGCCGCTGGCCGACCGAGCGTAGGCGAAGCAAGGCCTAGGCGGACGGTGCCTGTCGATGAAAGATAGACCATGTCGCTATTGCTCGTTTATTGCGATTATTCAAAGCGACTTGGAAGTTTGCCTTGCCATGTGCACAAGCATCGAGTGACAGTTCCCCCAGTTGAGTTGGCCTGCACCGAGTTGACGAGTGGTCGACAAACCTACGGAAGATGTACTATTGCTACACAGTTGCGGTGCCTCGACGTGTTTATTTGGAGCCGTTTGTGATTGCTGCAGGATTTTCACGGACAGCATCAAGAAGCAGCTCCCCGCAGTGAATTAATTCCCTGTGCGCGTATACAGTTTCATAGCAGCGACAATTAGTGGGAGTGTAGCGAAAGTGATACGTTCGGAACGACTGCTGTTTTGCCAAGTTGGTGAAATCGCCTGCAAGTATATCTGTTACGAGTGAAAAGCTCACTGCACACGCTTTGTTTTCCGAATGTTGATATGAATTTTGAGCTGTGCTAGACGCATTCATTCGTCTGCGTGCAGCGATCGCGAGCAATAACTGATATCAATCGTGTTTCGTGTATGTGCTGTGCTTCAGAACTGCCGTGGGTTTGAATTGCCCTTTCTGAAAACTGTGTTTTACGTGCGCGAAACGATTTTAGCTGCACGGAGAAGCGTCGGGAAGCCGGCACCAATCTGCTGCTTGATGCTTCGTGAGGTATGTTTGCGATGGTTGCTTGTTATCGTTGCTTCGTGTGATGTCTTGACAGATGTGTTTATTGGGTTTAATTGTTGTACTCCGAATGCTCTCATTACAACCGTGCGCGGACGGCATTGTTGTTAGTGTTCTTGGCCTCTTTATATATAGGTATGAGTTGTGGGCACACAACCACGGCGGGCTTGTAACCAAGGTTTAGTGCCGAGAAAAAAAAACAAAACACAACGCATTCTTGTTCTGTGAATGGAACGATTACCGTAGAAATGGCTGAGAAAGCTAAGAGGGTGTGTAAGAATTTTTAGGACAAGTGTAATAGATTGGGCAGTGTTATATGGTACAGGAAGAAAAGTACAGACACAATCTGAAATGAAATGCCATCTTATGTGTTATTCAGTTTCCCCATTTGAGCAGTATAGGGTTAGAAGGATGGAAGTTTTCTGCACGTTGTGCAGGACAGTCCTCATGATATTCGCATCAAAAAAAATCTCGCACTGTAAGCCATAATAATAAACAGTAAGAGTACCTGCAAGCAAGATCTCAGTAGAAAACCACCTGCACGAAAGTGTATAAGGCTCCATGGATTCAGCTTTATCATGCGGCTCACAGAGCATAGTGTGAAACTTGGGGTGCAAATACATGGCACAAGACAAATGTTTACATCTGGCATGCCTTAAGCTGCATGCAGTAACACTTCATGAGAGTGATGAATGCTGGTACTCTCGAGTATGACTCAAGGAGCAAAGATTTTAGGGATATTCATAGCAGAAATTAATGAGTAGAAGGTATGTAACACGGTCACACAAACACTTTCGATCCTTATTGAACTCGATCTGCATTCAACTCGTGCAATCGTGCCCGAGCCTGCTTGGATCGAAGCTGTTTCTAAGCGCTCTTGAGTTTTGAAGCACATCCGAGAGCGGGTGTCGCCACCCTCGATGTCACCTAACGCACACGAAGGAAGCTTCTCAGTGGTCATTCAAAACGGCTGTGCAGCACCGGATGCTTCAATGCTTCCTGAAAACCTCAATGAGGATCACAAGTGTTCGCGTCGCAGAGGTATAAGAAGGAGCAGGTAATTTCAGACTGAGTTTGCTAAGAAATGGGCTGCTACCACAGTTCTTTCAAGTGCATTACAATGAAAAACCAAAGGTATATGCAGAAAATAGCATCTCATAAGCTTTTGTACTCTCAAGACAGGCAGTTTGCACATGTAAGCACTTCAGACGTCACGTGAAATCCTGTGAACAGCTGACCAGCGGCATTTTTTAATTTTTACTTCTTAATTATTTCATGGTTGAAATTGCCTACAAGTATTTGATTCGTTTGAAAAGCTCACTACACATATCTTGCATTTTGAATGCTGAAATAAAGTTCGATCTGTGCAGGTAGTCGCGTTTGTTCTTCCCCCTGTAGTGACCATGCATGCACGGCTTTTTCCCTGCAACGTGTCCATCATAAATATTGATTGTGGCTCATGTGTACTGTGCCTGAAAACAGCCTTGGGTGCGATGTGACCTTTCTGGAAACTATTTTGTATTAATGAAATGATCTCCACTGTCTGCTTTCTGATGTGACTACAGAAGCATCGGCACCACTCAGTGGCTGGATTCTTCATGAAGTATAATTCTTGCAATTATAGCTAGATTATAGCAAGCCTGTCTTGTCTGTGCCACGTCTTGTTCTGATTAATCGTTATGTTGTGGGTGCTGGGCATCATGATGGTGTGCCGACAAAACTGTTAATTTTCTTGTCTCTCTGAAAAGGGTACATATCTATGATGGGTACCGAAGGTTTGGTGCTGAGCCAAAAACAAGAGGAGAGATTCATGTCCCAATAGAGCACATGCCGTGTAATCAACTTCTGTCGTTCTATCCTTAGCTCAACAGAGCAAGATGCCACCAAATGAATGGCTAAGAAAGATGGTAAGGCCCATTATAAGACTGTAATGAACTGGGCAATATTATGGTGCAGAATGAAAAAAAAATGTACAATCTGAAAGGAATTTTCAACTTGTCTAAACATTCTTCCAGTTGCAATGATACAACAATATACAGGTACTTGCACACTTTTACCAAGGCAAGGCCCTTGATCACACTGAGGGGAAGACGAATTCAAATAACGAGTTACAACTGAGCTAGATGAATTTTCAAACAAGTTTCCTTGAGTCTAAACCGTGAAGGTTCGATAGTGTCAACCCTCTACAGCATGATAATTCGGATAGAATCCCGTCGCACAACCACATTACCTTGCATTGCCTTGAGCTGCATAAAGTGATGCTTCTTGAGAATGTTAAATGCTGCTGCTTAGTGTAGCAAGAAAATGGAAATTACTTGGCAAGAGCTAAATGTTGAGGAGAACCAGAATGGGGAGGATAAAGATTTATTTTCTGGCTTCAAAGACCACTATACTGGTAACAGATGCGAGATGCTACAACTGGGAATATGCATATAACAGCTTAAGTTTGCTGCTACAGACAGGCAACATTCATTTTTTGTTCATGGTATTGCATGCAGAAATCTGGATAAAATATCCTTTGCTTTGTTGAATTTCCTGGCTTCAACCAGAGCAGTGCAGCATTACTATCAGGCAACACAAACAGCTTGAAATCTCAAAAAAAGCCATGTTACAAACACCTAAAATCACTGGAGTGCTTCTAAGTACTCCACAGATATGGTTGTCAAGTGAAAATGCATGCAGTTGTGTCAGCATGTACCTAATTAGCAATCTCGGACTGACCGAAAGCTTAGTGCGCTTCACGACTCTGGAACACAGCACCTTACAGCATGTTATGTGTCCTCTCAGAGCAATGTACTTCTCTTTCCTTGTTGAGCTCAGTGGCTATTTTTATAATGTCCCCCTAAATGAAGCTGTCACTGTATACACCCATTGCAAGGACCC
Organism: Amblyomma maculatum; assembly: GCF_055883805.1. Classification (NCBI taxonomy): domain Eukaryota; kingdom Metazoa; phylum Arthropoda; class Arachnida; order Ixodida; family Ixodidae; genus Amblyomma; species Amblyomma maculatum. Next base: position 5,785 of record NW_028146809.1, read on the forward strand.
TTTTGTATGGAAAATTCCACAGAGCCTGTCTCCACATGCAACACTGCACAAGTGTGAAGAAGTGAGACTACAGTACAAGGCTGCATGCTTGAAGAAAACACAATTATAATGAATGAGCAAGAGTAGTGCTTTGCCAACTTATCTATTTATTCAATTTGTCAGGGTGGCGCAGTGGTTACGGCGCTCGACTACTGTTCCCAAAGACGCGGGATCGAATCCCGGCCTCGGCGGCAGCTTTTCGATGCAGGCAAAAAGCAAGGCGCCCGTGTGCTGTGCGATGTCAGTGCACATTAAAGAACCCCAGGTGGTCAAAATTTCCGGAGTCCTCCACTACGGCGTCTCTCATAGCCTGAGTTGCTTTGAGACGTTAAACACCACAAACCAACCAATTCGTGATAGAAAAGAACCCAGCAATATAGTCATCCACACTGCTCAAAGGCAAAACAGCATTGTCTGCTAGTCTACAAGGTGCGATCATCACTATTATATGTTGTGCATACCACTGTGTATCACTGCTGCATTACAACAGTACCCCCCCCCCCCCCCCCTCTCGTCTACTTGGGGACTACGCATTAAAGCAGACAGGATCTCCCAAGTGTGAAACTGCATGGACTAGTTTCTATTCAGCTTTAAGGGGAACAAAGTGGAAACGAAAAGCAGAAAAACAAGGCGCACAAGAAGCAGTAGTGCTGGCCAATGTTATTCAACGCAGCCCAAAGGCCTGGAGAGTGAATGAAGGGAAATGACAATGGCAGAGAAGGAAATGAACACAGTACAGCGCAGGTAGGAACGCATCCACAAAGCTTCACAGGAATTTGTGCATGATCCTGGAAACATCTAAAAAGTAACATTGAAACACAGACAAAAAAAAAAATCAGGAATGCATATAGAAACCTACACGCATCATCTAACACGGGACAGGATGACGTATCATGCAGCATGAGCTCTTCAGGCGAGCAGAATCTGGTGGGGCGATCTAAACTAAGGGCTATTGAACCAGGCACAGACTAGAACCTTCCAGTGGCAGTGAAGTGAGAGCGCCGTTACGCATTCAAGAAATAGTAACCCAGCATAACATGATCAATAAAACGGCACAAGAACACGATCACGGAAAGAAGAGGGATTGAAAGGCGCTCTTTCTTTCCATCTTCTTTTCCTGTGATCATGTCCTTGCGCCGCTCAAATGGTCAGTGTGAACCAAGTAGCATTACAGCAAGTACTACAAGCATAAAATGGTCAGCACATGTAGCATCCTAGTGGCATGTTTCCATTGCAAGGCAGATGCTGTTTGAGTTACTAAATGGCACATATGGATGAGTTGCGAATGATTATTGCATATGCATGCATCCTCTGGTAAGTATGTAAAGCCTCACTGGTCCGTACATTTACATTCAATGCTTTTGTAGAGACAGACTCCCTAATGAAGGATCCTGCAGCGGTTGACCAAAGCATGAAATGTGTTTTTTTACGGTACACCTGCTGCTTGGTGATATTGTAAAATGACCCAGAAGCCTCCATATGTGCCTGTAAATACACAAAATTCAGTGAGATGAGCAATCCAAAACACAAAGCTACATTAGATGGGTTTTTAAGCATAGGTAGCATTGAGGAAAAAAAAAACACTGCCAGTTTCAGTTGATTAAGGAAATAAGTAAGTATACAAAATGCAACCATAATTTCAAACGGTTCGATGGTGGGCATAGCCAGAATTTTTTAAATCACTTTCAAACAGGCCAGGTGATTGTAAACAGTCAATAAAAGCATTTTTCTTGGATTGACAAGATTACCCAGCAGCTTTCTCACTATATACAATTATAATATTGACCTAGTAAACATCTTGCAGTTCAGTGCTGCTTTCCTTGCCTCTCTGTCTTAGCATTCGTTACTTGTTACACGAGCCACCGAGTATAAAACATCTGGGTTTGCAAGCCATTTAGCCTTCCGTGGCAAGGACTCCTAACATCCACACACACTCGCTTTCTTCCATTTTTCTTTTATTTGATAGTTCAGAGTTCCAAGCACAGTTTTCTTTCTCAGAAGAGTATTGAATTCTCAGAGGGGATATTTTATTCGATATCACAAGGTGCAGTTTTGTCGCGACTCTTTTGGAAAACTGCACTGTGTTTACATGCCACTACAATTGGTTTCTGTTCTTTGAATTGAATTGAGGATCTGTGTATTCACTCCATGATGAACTTGATGTATGGGCTTGCAGGATAGTTATGTAAACAAAGCAAAGGACTCGGGTAGGTAAGTACACTAGTCATAGAAGTATAGTATTTCATGTTCATAGACAAGTCAAAATTCCATCAAGTCTGCATGCTGTCCTGGCAACTAAGTGGCATGCCATTACACTTGGTCACTGTTTTACAATTAGCCCCTAGACAGTTTTTCTCTACAAGTGGGGACCCTTAGCTAATGCAAGGCAGTGGCCGCTAAGTATTTCGTGATCCCAACTAACCGCTCCGGCCATGCACTATTACTCTGTCGTGCAGTGACGTGACTTTTCAGTGCTTACTCTTAGCTGTATTGTTTTTAAGTATGAGAAACAGTGAAATAAAACTACAACAGAAGAATAAAACACTCATTCCACACAAAACATCCAATATATACATATTTGCACTTAGAATAGTCATTTCATATCATGCAATGTTTCGAAAACTTTATGGACTCTTCCTCAGCAGCAGCACAATTGTGCCATAATTCTTGTTTATTTGTGCTCAGCACTAACTGTACAAATATTTCACTTGAAATTTGACTAGTAGAGGCTGTCTCAATTGGTAACAATTCTTTTCAGTACATGCCGCAGCTGAGTAGCTTGAGCTGTGTTGCATGTTAACACTCAATCGCCAGATTTCATTTGCTACTTTCTGTGTCTGAAATGACAAAAGCAGTGCACACACATGAAACCTAGGAAGACCAAATGGCATAGGTCAAGAAAAGGAAGTGTATGCTGCACTTGACATGAAGGCACTTATTAATATAGGCAGCATTGAGCACAGAGATGGAGAAACTAGTATTACGTACTGGGGGGCATGCGAATTGTAGTTTTGCCAACCAAACCGATTATGAATAGCATAGTCTTGCTGCTGAATCAAATATGAATAGTGCTGAAAACCAAACTGAATACAAATAAACTAGTTGAGCAGCTATTTTAAATGTCTTTGAAGAAGTAAACACATAGAATTTTAGAGATAATTTGAACATGCACTGTTTGAATCATTTGCTATGGCATGGATACCATAACAAATGATTCCATGCACTTTTAAAGATTTGTTACTGTCATGAACCTTGACACATTTTCTGCGTGCAAATGCATCTCATATGCAACACCACAGCTGTACGTTGCAGCCAGAAATGAGGATTACGTGGCGAAATGTACGCCACTAAGAGATTGCTACCACCGGGGAGAACCGCACGGAAAACAGTGCTTCTGTACATGTTACAAATGATGTGCATGTTTGTTTATGCTTTGCAATCTATTTTCTCACAGTAAAACAGGCGTGTTGTAAAATGTGTTTAGGCTGTAATTTCGGATGAAAACATTAAATGACCAGCTCCTGCATCTTTGCCGCGAGTGCTGTACCGAAGTGAACGCGCGAACACAGGCAGGGGAGATATGAATATATACATTTTACCTTTAAATGTATATGTTCGGGAGTACTACGCTGTTGCTGGATGATTGCATCGCCGGCGACTTAATCGATCTACTAATGATCAGTTCATACTGTTTGTGCTGTATATGCGGGGGCTCAATAACTCTACAGCTTGGGTGCAAATTAATTTTATATCCGACGATCGAGAGCCACCGTGAAGAGGAAAAGTTTCCCCAAACCAGCGCCGCAGCCGTCATATGCAGCGTTTCGACGTTCGAAGCAGCGCGCGCCGGGCGCGCCAATCAGAGCGCTGGAGAAATCCGCCACCCAAAAGATGCCCAAAAGTGACCGTATAGCACCCTATGCGCCTCCTGTGCCGAACGCGTCCGCCAGCTGGCGGAAGGCGGACGAGCGCAGCGCCTCTAAAAACGACCGTACGGGGGCCTTAAGCGGAGCGCGCCTGCGGCGCCGAGTTTAGCCTCTCCCAACGAGCGCCCTCACGCAGCGGGCCGATGGAGCGAAGGAACGACTACGGCCGAAGAGACGAGTTGGGGCCCCTGCTCTCCTCTGGTCGTGACGTCACGCTGTCACGTGGTAGCCGGAGCGAAGGAACGACCTCCACCGACGGCAGGAAAGAGCTAGCAGTATTGCTTTCGCAATAAAAGCATAGAAAATATTTAAAAAGAAATATGGCTATAAAGATAGCAGTCGCTTGCATCAGCCAATCAGCTTAGGCTGGGCCCCATGGAAGTGCCCACTCTTTACCCAATCCCTTTCTCTATGTCCAAATCCCGTAGCGCTAGGAACAGCCAACGCCTCCCATCCGGTACAGGTCATGCTCGACTGGCTGTCACACATTTGGCAACCCACACCTTCCCTGGCACGATATTCGCGTTCTGGTCGCACTTATCGAAAGGGAGGTGGTGAAGGGTGGCTGATCCTGGCCCTACGGAGCTGGGACTGGTAAGCCACTGCCGCTTGCGGCGGGAGTCCGGTGCTGCTCTGCATGGCACCTGCGCTTTGAGAAGAAGCCTGGGCTGCTTGGGCACCTCGGCGCCGGGCGTGTCCGGACAAGCCAGCCAGACAACCTGGCGCCCAACCCAAGCGACCGAAGGCGCCGTGGAGGTGCGCCCCCCTCTCCTGCTTTGCGTCGCGTCAGCCCGTGATGGCCGACCATGGCGCTCGCCCATTGGGCCTCTTGGCCCGTGGCCAACGTCTGCGTCCGGATTGGATAGTTTGAATGGTACCGGCTTTCGGGCCTAGACGCTCTGTCGGTGGTGGTCGGTGGTTGTGCTCCCCGGCCGGACGGGATGTGGCGGTTTCCCCCGTGCCTGCGCTGTGTTCGTACAGTCGCGTTAATCAGTTGTTTGGGCCCCCGTGCCGATGTTATTTTTTTAACCATATATGTAATTTAGAGTATAAATACATTTTTTTTTATTTTGTTCACGTCGTCTCGCGACAAGGTGGTCTAAGCGGCACCGGCTCCTGACATCTAACAAATGGTTGGCAGCGCTTGAGATGGACTTGGTGACATTGTCTACATGTGCGGGTAAGCGCTTTGCCTTTGCTCCGTGATTCACCATGCTTTAAACTGTTTAAACTCTGGGTTAATAGTTTGAATTGCTGGGAATCTGGGGTCTGCAGCACAGTGATAGTTTGCACAGAACCTTTAGTGAGTGGACAAAGGCATCTTGTGGACAGCGATCATGGACCTAAGGAAGATAGTCAAGGAGCAGTTGCTGCTGCTGTGCGAGGAGTTAGGTGTGGAAGCGGATAAAAAAATGAGGAAACAGGAAATCATCACAGCAATCGAAAGTAGCGGTGCGGATGGAGAGGGAATCGAAATTGCGTGGGAAGTTGTTCAAAGAGAGCAAGCGCAAGAACGTAAAATAATAGAGGACGAGAAAAAAGATGCAGAAAAAACGAGAGAGTTGAGAATGATGGGAGCTCCAAGTTGAAAGCCAACGTCTGGCAGCCCAATACGGGGGAAAGGCACCGCGGACGGTTTAAACAAGATGAAGTCTCACCGGACAGACACTAGAGAGGCAACGAAGCAGAGCACTGAAGATTATGCGGAGTTTGCGTACATATTGAAAAGCAACCTAATTGAGTGGCTTAAAGGGGCACAAGTGTACGAAAGAAGAGACAAGGTGGTCGAGTGCTTGGAACAATTTTTCCGCAGCATCCTTACGGCGGTAAAACTGTGTGTGCTGGATAAGGAAAAGGTAGAGTCTATCGAGCGAGCGGCTCAGCTGGCAGGCGAGTTCGCGATGCGAAGAAAGGTGCAGGCGGATGAAGGACAGTACAAAAAAAAGGAAATGCTTCCCGAAAGCATTTTTTCTCAAAAAGGCCGCAGACGCGGTGCAGGGCGTCACGCAGAAAAAAAGTCCCTGAAAAGGCCCCGGAGGGAGGCAGCGGTCATTCGGAGAACGAGGGGGCAGAAAAGGCGCGAAAAAGGGAGTTGCAGACGAGGCAGCCTTTGAGTTGTTACAACTGCCAAGAACCACGGCATATCGCTGCAAGGTGTACAAAACCGCGGGTTGTTTACTCGTACGTAACTATATTGGGAAAGGTTGAGGGTAGCCGGAGAAGGGGTAGGCAGCGAACGCGATGGTTAGATGGCATCCTCGAGGCACTGCAGATGAAGTTATGTGATGTTAGGAAGATAGTGAGAGACCGGAAAGCGTGGCGTGACATGGTCCATAGGGTCACGAAGAGTCGGACACGACTGAACGACTGAACTGAAATATCAGCAATGAAAACCTGGAACTTCTTTGCCCCTACTTTCCTGAGCTAAAGCTTTACAGTAAACGTTGTAAAGTGTTCAGGGATAGTGCTGCTACGATGGATGTAGTGCACCCATCCTAGGTACCTGCGGAGGACTTCACGGGAGAAGTAATCTGGAATAAACAGATGCTTGAGGAGTACAGTGTTTGTTTGCCCATAGCAAGGGTCAAGGTTTCAGGCCCGTTCTGTGAACTGCTGACGGAAGCAGCAGTCTCAGTAATAGTTACACTGGAATATCAAATCGGTCTGACAGACTTGCGTGAGTGAGGACAGAAGTTTGGAGAAGGAGGAGTTCATGCACTAAAGCGCGCGAAAACCCGCCAGCTCGCTGCTCAGTTAACACAGGACCTGCCGCAGGGCGAAAGTGAGCGCTCACTTTCAGAAGTAGCTGAGGAGGAAATCCGTGACGCAGGTGTTTTGGCTGAACCGTTGGTCGAAGTTGCTCCCAGTTCCGACGACATAAATGAGACTGCGGCACAAGAGGAGTTCGCGGAAAGGTCGGTATTGTCTCCTACTTCGCGAGGCTTTGATCGGCTTTTGCAGGTAGACAGGGAGACGCTAAAATCTGAGAAAAATGAGGACCCGAGGCCCCTTTGAGGAAAAGGGCTTTAAAATGCAGAGGTTAAGATGTAATTTATATGAGAGTTCCATATAGGATCATGGAATATGATTACTCCGAGATATTTGTGTTCTGTGACTTGAGTCAGTGGAGCATTAATAATAGTATATTGAACTACTGATCCTTCTTTTTTCTCGGTATTGATAACGCAGCGAATTTTATAACATTTAAGTTCATTTGCCAGTCACTACGTATTTGCCTGTTTAGGATCGTTGTTCAGGGCTATCTGGTCTTCTGGTGAGCTAATTTCGCGGTAGATAATGCAATAGTCTCCAAAGAGCTTGATATTAGAGCAAATATTCGATGGTAAATCGGTAATAAAAATAAGAAATAGGACAGGGGCCAGTACACATCCTTGTGGCATTCCGAACGTTACAGACCAAGACCGACTGAAATACACACCTGCACAGATAGTACTGCTCCAGCGCGCATCTTCTAGTTCATACATTTCGCCGCTAGGGAAAGAACACTACGGGCAGCCTGGCGCTACTGTAAACCTGTTGTTAAGAAGGGTCTATTAGTTTTGTCATTTTTCTTCGTAGCTATAGTTTAATTATCTGTCCACGCTGTAATGCACAAGCACCTGTTCTGCGCGTGCGCAGCCGTTTTTTTTTTCCTTCTGTTTTGAGTTGATTCCGCCGTCAGAGAGCGTATACGAGCAGCTGAGGCAGAATCACGCATTTTTCAAATCCGTTAATTCACGGGCTCATAAAGAAACTTGGCAGTGGAATTACAGGGGATTCGTAAGAAAAAGGGGGGTCCTTCAACAGAGAATACAGTCGAGCGAGGAACCAACCACCCTTGGTAATTGCATTACAAGAGACCAACGTCATGCATGTTGGCCTCAAGGGATACAAATGTTTCCGCAGCTCGCTGGGGTACTCGGCTCGGGCGGCTATTCTGGTTGAGCACAATACGATGGTTACTCAACACGAGGTTGATGGGGACATTGAAGGAGTTTTGATTGAAGTACAATCAGGAAATAATAAGAAAGAGAATCTCTTTGTGCTCAATATGCAGCCCACCGAGACAAATCAATGCGAAATTCTCGCTCTTATTCAAAAAAGCACTAAAGGTTGCCGGCTGTGAACCACGTCTAATCTGCGGAGACTTCAATGCTAAACACCAGGAATGGGGATATGATACATAATGCCGGAAGGGGAAGATCCTGCTTGAATCCATATTATCCAAAGGGCTGTCTCTAATAACGGATTCGGCGACACCGACGCGCATGGGTAACAGTATCTGTAAGGACACCACGCCCGATCTTACACTAACTCACAGGTGCGGCCCAGTTGAGTGGTGCAACACGGGAAAAAACTACGGCAGCGATCATATCGTCATAAAAATTCTGCTCAGATTTATTCTTCGGGATACCGTGCTACGAACCAAAATAATAGATTGGGATACATTTCGCTCCATCAGAGGAGCTGCAGGTAGGTCCTGGTTTTTACTGACTGAGTGGCAACAATAATTTAATCGGCATGTAAAGGAGGCCACAGAAGAACAGGCGACGAATCTGGGTTCCAGCTCACGAGGGTTTACCAGGCAATGAGGCTGCCCATCGCTTCGCTCGAGATGTATACACTCGAGCGGCCATAGAGACCCCGCTACCCGGCGACAAAGACCCCCTCATCACTTACAAGGAGCTCTCTGGGACTCCCAGACTAAACAGAAGGATCTATTCACCACCAGATAGGTCCCTAATACCCTCAGAATGCAGGGCCTGGCGAAATATTCAGGCCCATCGTTTCTTTCCTCATGTTACTCTGCATAATGAGTTGACAGGGGACTCAGAGGCTTGCAATCTCTGCAACGTACTTCTGAGTCAAAATCACCTAATCTGGCAATGCCCCGATTCTCCGGGAGCTAAAGAAACTGATCCCCTTGATCAAATTACCTGGGAGTCCTGCATCCGCAGCCCAAATGTGGATGAACAAAAGATCGCCCTACGCCTGATGGATGAGGCTTACTCCAAGACCTTCTCTGCGGCCACGGCGCAGGAGAGCCGGCAAGGAGAGCCTCCCCATGGCTGAGCCCCTTCTCCGAGGTCCATGTCGGTGTAAATAAAGTCTTCTCACTCACTCACTGATAGAGAAACTTGTTACAATAAAATAAAATGATGTGTATTGGCATTGCCCGAAGGAAACAACAAGACCCCACAGATATTCACGAACAGGAAATGTTTTTGTGGCAGGCGGCAGGCAGACTGCGGGACAATATCTGCTGCTCGGTGTTCGGTGCGACCGAGCCAGATTAGATGTAGCGGTTGTATGTCCTAAATTATATTTAGCGCAAATTAAGACAAGTTGCGATTGCGTTTGTTTTTCTTGTGTTCGTTTTGGAAGCGAATTACTTGTTCCATGGCATAAAGCGAGTAACACACCTAAAGCAAGGAGAATGGTTTACTGCTGAATACCATTCTGCAAATCTGGGCACGGAAAAACGCCTGGCATAAGCTTTCATGAGTTTCCTATGACTTGTGTGCGGGACCAGTGGATTCGGAATATTGCAAGAAAAGGTAAGAACTGTTTTAATTCTCCCATAACTTTCAGCTAGACGACACAATAACGAGATAGGCAGGTTACAAATTAGAACAGTGGAGAAATATTGAAACCAAACTGTACGCAACGGGTACCACGGGTTTAGCATTGCAGCATGATTAATTGTGAGAGCTTGTAGACCATCAAATAGAGCCATTCACCCAAGCGGATCATAGGATATGTCCTGTATCTGTTCTTTGACTGTAATGCAAAATTTATCGCATCAGTCGTTTATCTTTAATTACTGGGTAGCTTGTTCCAATCGTATGCGCCAAATATAAGCCTTTTAGAAAACAGTAATAGTAACGTGCACTGGGGAACAACAACTTTATATTATATCTCGCTTTCTCTTTTTATTTCCTTCTGTAAGGCCCAGAAAACCAGCTTTGGCAGCCAACAGACCGGTCGAAAGTGTGCAGTCTGCACTTGACACCTGATGATTTCAGGACAGGCTTGAAGCGACGGGTGCTGAAAAGTGAAACTGTGCTGTCATTATTTTTACGCCACTCCGGGCATGTGATCCCAACTGGAAAGAAGCAGTCATTGCATGCCATAGATGCGCCGAGAGGAAACCTAGACGACACCGATGAAAAGTGAGCCATATACGCCACAAAAGTTACTTATTAAACCGGCCACGTACAGTCACCGCATATGTGATAAATATATATCAAAATTCAATTTTTTATTTTTTCGCAGCGGACAAACACTGGCTATTCTATTGTCCTCTCAACTACGTCAAAAATCTGAGCCCTTCTGTTCACCCTCTCCAACATCGAGTTATGAGCAAGCATCTAACGGCGTCACATCGAGACCTGGACGGAGGAAACGGTCGGCACAAACAAACCTGACCTCAAAAAAGATGCGCCTGACAGAAGCGGCCACAAAGGCGTTGAACCGAAAAGAACAAAAAATTGGAAGAGAGAACTCTATCTTGAAGTTTCCGAACTGAAGAAAAAGGTATCCAAGGTCAGCGGATGCTCGCAGCTTGCTAATGCCGCAATACTTCAGGTACCATTGCACATAAATAAACGAGGTTCTTCAACTTAAGCCTGAGGATTGGCGCACTAAATACAGTAACAAATTCTTTGTTTTCCAGGAGAAAGTACACGAAAATCACCCTGTTTGGATAAGAAAAATCACCGCTGGTCAGAGGAGACAATCAGGCAAGCCATTCCATATCACCTATGAGATGCTACGGGAATCGGGGCGCTTAACCCTTCCAAGTCGCACCACGCCGAAAAGGTACATCGGACCACGTAGCGGAGAAGTCCTCTTTAATGCGTTTGCACCAGGAAGCTGCGCGTTTGTCCGAACGGGTAAGCTCAGGAGATTTATGCGGTGGCACTTATTATAACGCATGCACTTTTAGTGTTGCATCTCACAGCGCGTTCTTCCTGTATGCAGGAAAAAATGGGATCCCTTGTGGTCGATGAAATGTCGCTAAGGCAGGGTGCAAGCTACCAGAAGCAAGGAGATGGCGTGCATGGGCTTTTGGAAATGGGGGGCCTCGAGAAAGAAGTAGGACTCCAAAATGAGCTGGCAACACACCTTCTTGCCTTCGTCTTTGTGGGCCTGTCAAAGCACTACACGTGATATATAGATATCTACCAACAACTACACAATGATAAAAACAATTAATTGGCAAGGATGAAAATCGTCGGACAAATGTGATCTGACGTGCGCGGGCAACGTTTTTTCAGTCTTCCAGTAGGATACTACTTCACCCAATCCATTGAAGTGGAGGAGGTGCAACACTTGACGATGCAAGTAATGAGGTCCGTAGAAGAAGCTGGATTCAAGGTAGTGCGCCTGGTAGCAGACAATCATGCCTCCAACTGCAAAATTTTTGCCATATTTAGCAATGGCAAAATAAGCCCGATGGTGACGTATCTTTGACGTTATTTTTTGTTTACACGCATGCGCATAACTCTGCTGGTCCTCGGATCAAGTTGTACTGAAACTTAAAAAACGTTCTTCTTCTTTTTTTTTTGTTCACCGCGCATGGTCCCCGTTTGCTAGACGAGGTATCTGCTATTTGGAAGTTCGCAGTTCGGTTTATTCTTTTAGGCGAGCAGGTTTAGTAAGTAATTTCAAGGTTTTGTATGTCAGCGTTATTACCTTCATATTGATCGATGTTAATCAGCTGAATTAGTTGCGAAGCAAAAGCATCAGCATTATGTTATAGCTAAAAGCGGTTAGTTTGCTTGCAATGACCTGAAAAATAATTAAGATATGGTATATTTTACTTTCTCCACTGATGTTTTATTCAGTTTTATTTTTTTCTTTTTTTTTTTCAGGCACTTCCTGGCATTTCATCACTGTCACCTGTGCAAGCGAAATCAAAACTACAGCTCCAAACATCTCAGAATGCTGCTAGAGATCACAGAACGACAGCCTTCTTTCAAGCTAGTGAGATGCCTCACCCGGAAGCACATCTTCTCGACCAATTTTGAGAAGATGAATGTCAAAAGGGCCCTTGACGTGTTTTCTCCGGAGGCGCGTACCAATGATATTTAATATTTAAAGCCAAAAAAAAGAAAAAAAAAATAAGAAGGCACTGAGTCACTGACACGTACTCATCTGCGAGATGCATAACAAATTTTGCCTCGTGAGTGTCCTTTTTTTTTCTTTTGCAGGTTACAGCTGTCCTCCCATATCTCCAGCAACACGGACAGAGATTCGGGGTAACCGGGTTTGAAGACAGCCTGCCAACGATAGAACTGATGGAACTCGTTTTCAAATGGTTCACGATCCACGACATACGCAGCACTACCTTTTATTTTGTGAGCAGGGATCCCAACAGAATGCCATTCAGCTCTCTTGACGATGAGAGGTATGTCTGTCATATTTTTTGATCGCGCGTTGTCATTTTCTTTGGCGATTATTTCAGGTTGTCGTGGTTGGAGAACGAGTTCCTCCCTTTCTTTGATGCGTGGAAGAAAGCAGCGCCCAACAAGAGTGCATTCCTGCCACTCGAAACCTATGAAGCGCTCCGGGTGACAACGGTTTCAACAGTTCTGTGCACCAGGTACTTAATTCAATCAGGCTTCGTCTATGTTTTAACGGCAAAATTTTCCAGCGACCCTGTCGAAGCCCTTTTTTTCTGGAATCCTGCGCCTGGACGGCTGCAACGACCAGACAGATGCTCGTGCCGCGCTGTCGTCTTTCCAGAAAATGCTTGTCGCGGGTGTTGTTTGCTCTTCATCAAGTAGCAACACCGGGAAAGTTGTCACCCCACTTCCAGGCTATATGGTGTCACAGACACAGCCAACAGAGACTGGTGCCACACGACAGGAGGAGTCGCAGCAGTCATCGTCTGCCGCTATATTCAGCGGCAACGGATTCAACGATGCTGATTTTGCCGCAAAACGTGGCGTCACCACTCATGCCAACCCTGCTTTGCAAATGGAACAGGCTATGCAGCCGCACCTTGATGCTCTAAGAATCTGCAGTGGTGAATCGTTCCGTTTGCAACCATGCTAGACATCTTGTTTTTGTGCGTAGGAAAGTACAATTTATGAGCACCTTCATTTAAATACTAAAACAAGACCGTCCAGTAAAGGCGCAATCTCATATAAACTGAAATTATCCCACACAAATTAACGATCTGCAATAGCAGATGCAACAAAAGTATAAAATTATGTAGTCTGTATAGCCTACCTTTACCTTGATTGCTTAAACAAATGATTGCAAACATAACCATTCGCCTCCATAGTATTACCACATGAAGTACCCTAGTGCAATTTTAGACGCATGTATTTTCTTTACTGCCTATCTGTCAGTTTGTTTTCTTTGGCTGCTTGATTGTAGCTGCAGTGTGAGCTCTATATTATGAAAAAGAAAAATGTGATGAGGGAAGTACATGATTGCGTAATTAATTAACCTGAGGCACAAAATAATTGCGATTCACTCTCCATTTTATCTGCAAAGTAGACATAGCTCTAATTGTAACCTCAGCTAAACCCTTGGTTCTCTCTCTCTCAGGTGCCCCAATTATTGGTATCAGGACCACCCCACTGGGCCTTATAGCAGGACTTTTAGTGAGGGCAGTGGAAGACGGGAGTCGACTGTCACTCGTGCGCCGAGAACATCAAGGCCCCATGGTCTTCCGGCCCTGCTACAGTGGTGATTTTCAATATGGATCGCGGGGGGCTCTCATACCCTAACTCTGAGTTCATTTGTTTTGTTTGCGCGTTGGAAAAAGCAGCAGAAGCTTTCGCACCTTTGGTCATTTCCAAAAAGAAACCTATGGCACCGTTTGTAAAAAGCGCCTTTCCGGCGGCGGCTCAATACAGGCTCTTCAGGCATGACGGGTCGGCAAACGAGCACACGGAAACGGTCACGCGGCTCGTCCTGGAAAAGTTCAGCGGGCCTTTTTTCTCTAACTACCTAACCGACAAGACCACTAAGGAAGGAAAAATAAAAAGAATATCTGAGAAGCCAAAATCTCGAAAGGTGTTTAAAGTTTAGAGCCTCGCGACGGCCGCCTGCTTGCTGCGTGGTCTCGATCAAAAGAGAGATATTTAATGGCAAATGTCGGTCTTGATCAAGATATGTTCATGCGACAAAGCCCAATCGACTGGACTGATTCCTCATCGTCTCACAATTTTCTCGCGCCAAAAATGTCAATATGTATACAAAAAGCAAAACTTGCCCGGCTGGATTTTGGTAACCTCTGATTACATAAGTTTGAAGCAACTGTTTCACTTACTTGCATATACAAACCTGGAAGCAAATGAGGCGTAGAGCTCTGCAGTAATTATATATGCACTTCGTCATGACGGAGGCGAAACGAAGTGGTGTCCGTGTGCTGTGCGATGCCAGCGCACGTTAAAGATCCCCAGGTGGTCGAAATTACTGCGTAGCCCTCCACTACGGCTCCTCTTTCTCTCTTTCCACTTTCATTCCCACCCTCCTCCCTTCCCTTACGGCGCGGTTCGGGTGTCCACAGAGCAAGTGTGACAGTTACTGCGCCTTTCCCTTCCTGTGAACCAATTATTATTAATTATTATTATTCGTCATGACATATGCTTCGTCTGCATTGGTTCAGTTCAACTATAATCGGTGGCCCTGTGGAGGTTCACTGCAGTTTCTTTCCTTATACGTACTTATACGTTCATTCGTTCAAGTGAGGCACTTTTCGGTAGGGCTGCATTCAAATTTCTGCCTTAATTTGCCGCTGATATGTCGACGCCCTTTCTGTCTTGCAGGCTCGCAACTCCAATTTCAAGTCCACATGTGCGACGAAATCTAAATTTCTATTGACATCTTCGAACGCTCTCATGTGACACTTTTTGTTCTAGCAGTCTTAACTGCCATGGCAGCTACTCGGACGCATTGATCGAAGCTGCGAAACATGGATCGCCTCCCGTTTTTCATGCAAGATATCAACGGACATCCCGGCGGACGAATTTTTCTGTGTTACTGCTATATAAGCAGGGATAACCCGATGGTAAGTGTGTGATCTCGGAATCGGGCATACACGTGTGGACGCGAATTCCAGGGGCGAAGGAGAGAGGGTAAGGACGCAATCGCCTTTCATCAAATAAGTGGAGCTTTACGTGGGAACGCCGCATCGGATTAAAGTTTCCAAGGAAAGCGCAACCTTCCTCGCACACCATCCTGCTTGATTTTTTTTTTTTTGTTCTGCTAAGGATTTTTCGTCCAAAAATGGGCCCGCCCGTGCTTTAAAACAACCTCATTATGTACGGCCTTCAAGGCCGTCGTCAGCAAGCTGCATTTGACGGCGCTTTGGAGCACCTAGAACAGCGTGCATTTCACAAAAAGCCGGTCATTTCATCTGCTGATACGTCCATCTAAACCAACCCGAGTGTGCACTCCATAGTTCCTTCCATTACTACCAAAGCTGTATATGAGTGCAGAGGCGACGTTCTGACGCGGCGGAATGTGCATGTAGATTAGATGAAGCGCCTCCGCTATTTTCTTCAAGTGGCTGAGCAGCAGAACGCATTAATTGCCTGCTGGCTTATGTAAATATGCAAATAAATCATTTTAGATTTCGACATTCACGTATGCTGTTCAAGATCGATACCTTCCCTGAAGGCGAAGGCATATATGTATTATTGCAAGCGCGGTGCACGCATATATCGGCACAGCCGTTTCTTCCCCCTCCGAAACGCTCACTATTTAACACTGCAAATTGAAAATAAACCTGAATACCTGAGCGCGTGTGTTGAAGGAAGTCTGTGTTCATGGGAGAGGGGATAACAGAATTTGAGCACCAGCGAGTGTACTTGCACGATGCTGGCTTACACCTGTGGGCATGGTATACGTCCTACAATTCAGTTTATTAAAAAACGGTTATTACACTGGCCTTAGTATTGTTGACTATTATGTTTGCTCCTTGGAAAGGTAGGTAAGTCCGTATTTCAGGCCCGAAACAATTTATTGCCAGAATAACAGCTTGGGCATGTTGGTTATGCATCTTGAGGATAACAGCGCGGAACACAGAACGGGAGCACAAGATTAGAGGACGACACAACGAGCGCTGACTTTCAACAACGTTTATTTTGGAACACCCTCAGCTTCTTATACCCTAACGCCACAGACGGGTACAGATGACTTGCACATATTAGCAAAGTTAAAAAACAAAACAAAAACATAATATTCGATAAATAAATACACGTTCCACATAACCTTTTCTTGCACACAGCGTGGTGCACTCTCTAAACACTCATGGAGACGATTGCACATTCAGCAGTTCGATTTCTTTTTGTGTTAACAGCAGGGACGGTTTGCTTACACATCGTTCCTGCAGTCTAGCTATCTCAGCGGCTTCAATTATCTCACGAACCAGCGCCTCATTATGTTTTGCTAGAACTTTACATTGTGTGAATTGCACGCAGCAAGTTTTTGACGCGCAGTCTCTTACATGGATCCCCAAATGCCTGCTTTTTTGTTCGACGTTGTTTTTGTGTTCTTTCAGCCTGTCATTTGTGCACCTTCCAGTTTGTCCTACGTATTCCTTCCCACACTTCAAGGGTATGGAATACACAAAGCCTTCCGCGCACTCCACAAATCGACTCTGGTGGTTTGTTACGCACCCCCTCTGCCCTTGCGATCCATCAGCGTTTACACGTCGGCAGAGGCTTTTCAATTTTTCAGGAGCAGTAAGCACAACATTAACGCCTGCTCTACGACCGATCTTTTTTAAGCGATGGGAAATGTTGTGCACATACGGTATGGCCACAATCCTGCGCTTCGTTTGTTGTCTCCCTGTTCTCGTCACCTTGTTGAGCACCGACACGCTCGAGTCTCAACTTCTTGTTCAAACGTTCCGCAACAGAAACAAGCAAATGTGATGGGTACCCAGCTCCTGTAAGGCGGTCAACCTGGCGATGAAAACTGGCCTCCATGGTGTGAGTGCATGACTTCTTGAGAGCATTTGACAAACAAAGGTTTGCAACTGCTCTTTTCACAAGTTTAGAATGAGCCGAGTAGAAAGGGAGTGGCGCCTTGTCACCTCTGGGTTCATAAGCCCAGCAGACCTTCCCTTGCCCGAAATCAAGTCTGAGATCTAGAAATCTCATAGACCCCTGTACCGGGACTTCGTAGGTAATCGTGAGCGGCTGAAGAACGTGGTTAAAGCAAGCCACTACTTTCTGAGCTACGTCTTGGGCGTTCGTGCCGCGGCCATCACAGAGCACAAGGTAGTCATCGACGTACCTAAACACTTTGCGCACGCTTGTGCCGGGGAGGGCGTTCAGAAGGATTCTGTCTTTCTGGGCGAGGTACAAGTCACTGAGGATTGGTGCAATACAAGAATCTATGCACACGCCGCTTTTTTGGAGATACATGTTACCCTCCCAGAGGACATGGGTAGACTTCAAATAGACAGCAAGCAGCTCCAAGAACCCGCATGTCGACACACCACAGGCATTTTGGAAAGTGATTGCACCGTACGTATCTATGCAAGTTTCTACACATTCTAGGAGATCATCTTGGGGAATCGAATAGTACAGATCTTTTACATCTACCGAACAAGCTGCAAAGTCATGTGCTAGAATTGTAATTTAAAAACATTATTAAATCGTCTGATGATTTCACCTGGAAAGGGTCGTCACAGTCTAGTAATTTTAGTTTTTCCTGTAAGAACTTGGCGATCATTTTTTGCCAGGTCCCATTCTCAGAAACTATAACCCTTAGGGGCCAGTCAGGTTTATGCGTTCTCACAGTGAAAAACATGTCAAGAGAAGATTTTTTACTGGTCTCAATGCTGCGCACTAGGTGGTCAAGTTTAAGGTTTTTGCATAGCTTCTTAGCATTTGACTTCGCTTTTCTTAGCACCGACATTTCTTGTCTATTAAAAACAGAACTAATGGCATCTAGCGCATTGGCTTTGCACAAGTCAATAGGTAACACAGCAAAGCCCCCCTCCTTGTCCGAAGTAAGCAATGAAAGCGAATGTTCTTTCAAATACTTCACCGCTCGTCCTGCAGGCAGGCTTCTGTTGGGCAGTCGGCAGCGTGCGACCACGTCCACTCCGTCTGAGACGCACCTGGAACTTTCGGACTCCGGTGCAGCCCGCGCAACTCGTCGTGCCATGGCCAGAAGTTCTGGTGCAGATTTCTTCGGCTCGACGGCGAACTTCGGCCCGTGGCGTAAAACTTCTAGGACTGACTGAGG
The DNA here is from genome assembly GCF_055883805.1 of Amblyomma maculatum. NCBI lineage: Eukaryota > Metazoa > Arthropoda > Arachnida > Ixodida > Ixodidae > Amblyomma > Amblyomma maculatum. The sequence goes on from NW_028146809.1 coordinate 23,976, forward strand.
CAGGCCTTTGACTCCGCAGGTGTGGACGCTGTTACCAGCTGTCTGTCCTTCCGTTGCTCTTCTTTTCGAGGAGATGCCGGCGCGCAGCTTAGCCAAGGTAAGTTCCAGAAGCCTTCGATGGATCTATCAAGAAGCAGCGAAGTGTCCCGCCACTGCCGGGGGTTGGCGAGGAGCCGGAGGCGTAAGCAATCCTTATACACGCGGGCCTGCCGGTACCATTCTGACTTCAAAATCTTCAGGCATCTTCGCCCATGGCTGTCAGAGGGTGCATACCCTCCAAAGAGGGCTATCACTTCCGGAGGAAGGAATCTTCATACGTGCGCAGAACGACATTGTTCTCGCTCGGTAGAGTGCGTTGACAATGAGGGCAATGAGGGCTGAGAAGTCAAGGGTGAAACATTGAAAGGAGCCCGAAGTACAAGAAATGTAGTTAGCTAGAATAGCAGCTTGGGCATGTTGGTTATGCATCTTGAGGATAACAGCGCGGAACACAGGATGGGAGCACAAGATTAGAGGACGACACAACGAGCGCTGACTTTCAACAACTTTTATTTTGGAACACCCTCAGCTTCTTATACCCTAACGCCACAGACGCATACAGATGACTTGCACATATTAGCAAAGTTAAAAAACAAAACAAAAACATAATATTCGATAAATAAATACACGTTCCACATAACCTTTTCTTGCACACAGCGTGGTGCACTCTCTAAACACTCATGGAGACGATTGCACATTCAGCAGTTCGATTTCTTTTTGTGTTAACAGCAGGGACGGTTTGCTTACACATCGTTCCTGCAGTCTAGCTATCTCAGCGGCTTCAATTATCTCACGAACCAGCGCCTCATTATGTTTTGCTAGAACTTTACATTGTGTGAATTGCACGCAGCAAGTTTTTGACGTGCAGTCTCTTACATGGATCCCCAAATGCCTGCTTTTTTGTTCGACGTTGTTTTTGTGTTCTTTCAGCCTGTCATTTGTGCACCTTCCAGTCTGTCCTACGTATTCCTTCCCACACTTCAAGGGTATGGAATACACAACGCCTTCCGCGCACTCCACAAATCGACTCTGGTGGATTGTTACGCACCCCCTCTGCCTTTGCGATCCATCAGCGTTTACACGTCGGCAGAGGCTTTTCAATTTTTCAGGAGCAGTAAGCACAACATTAACGCCTGCTCTACGACCGATCTTTTTTAAGCGATGGGAAATGTTGTGCACATACGGTATGGCCACAATCCTGCGCTTCGTTTGTTGTCTCCCTGTTCTCGTCACCTTGTTGAGCACCGACACGCTCGAGTCTCAACCTCTTGTTCAAACGTTCCGCAACAGAAACAAGCAAATGTGATGGGTACCCAGCTCCTGTAAAGCGGTCAACATGGCGATGAAAACTGGCCTCCATGGTGTGAGTGCATGACTCCTTGAGAGCATTTGACAAACAAAGGTTTGCAACTGCTCTTTTCACAAGTTTGGAATGAGCCGAGTAGAAAGGGAGTGGCGCCTCGTCACCTCTGGGTTCATAAGCCCAGCAGACCTTCCCTTGCCCTTGCAAGGCGTAGCTCAGGAAGTAGTGGCGTGCTTTAACCACGTTCTTCAGCCGCTCACGATTACCTACGAAGTCCCGGTACAGGGGTCTATGAGATTTCTAGATCTCAGACTTGATTTCGGGCAAGGGAAGGTCTGCTGGGCTTATGAACCCAGAGGTGACAAGGCGCCACTCCCTTTCTACTCGGCTCATTCCAAACTTGTGAAAAGAGCAGTTGCAAACCTTTGTTTGTCAAATGCTCTCAAGAAGTCATGCACTCACCCCATGGAGGCCAGTTTTCATCGCCAGGTTGACCGCCTTACAGGAGCTGGGTACCCATCACATTTGCTTGTTTCTGTAGCGGAACGTTTGAACAAGAAGTTGAGACTCGAGCGTGTCGGTGCTCAACAAGGTGACGAGAACAGGGAGACAACAAACGAAGCGCAGGATTGTGGCCATACCGTATGTGCACAACATTTCCCATCGCTTAAAAAAGATCGGTCGTAGAGCAGGCGTTAATGTTGTACTTACTGCTCCTGAAAAATTGAAAAGCCTCTGCCGACGTGTAGACGCTGATGGATCGCAAAGGCAGAGGGGGTGCGTAACAAACCACCAGAGTTGATTTGTGGAGTGCGCGGGAGGCGTTGTGTATTCCATACCCTTGAAGTGTGGGAAAGAATACGTAGGACAGACTGGAAGGTGCACAAATGACAGGCTGAAAGAACACAAAAACAACGTCGAACAAAAAAGCAGGCATTTGGGGATCCATGTAAGAGACTGCGCGTCAAAAACTTGCTGCGTGCAATTCACACAATGTAAAGTTCTAGCAAAACATAATGAGGCACTGGCTCGTGAGATAATTGAAGCCGCTGAGATAGCTAGACTGCAGGGACAATGTGTAAGCAAACCGTCCCTGCTGTTAACACAAAAAGAAATCGAACTGCTGAATGTGCAATCGTCTCCATGAGTGTTTAGAGAGTGCACCACGCTGTGTGCAAGAAAAGGTTATGTGGAACGTGTATTCATTTACCTAATATTATGTTTTTGTTTTGTTTTTTAACTTAGCTAATATGTGCAAGTCATCTGTACGCGTCTGTGGCGTTAGGGTATAAGAAGCTGAGGGTGTTCCAAAATAAACGTTGTTGAAAGTCAGCGCTCGTTGTGTCGTCCTCTAATCTTGTGCTCCCGTCCTGTGTTCCGCGCTGTTATCCTCAAGGGTCAAAATTTATTGCCGTTCAGTAAGCGGCATGAGCCTAAAAGGAACGTTGTTTTATAGTCCGTATTGAATTTGCGTCGGGTTAAGCGCGCTTTACACAAAATTGAACGTAAATCATGAGTAAATACAGCGATAATTCTTTACAGCGGCTGAGAAAAAGTGCCAGAAACTTCCATGCATGCATGTGCGTATCAACCAGAATATATGCCTGCGCTACGCCTGAAATAAGTTGTATATCCGATAAGTTCTTACTGAATTCCAAATTACTAAGATAAATCCACTGAGTGGCAAATCACAGACAGAAATATTTCAAGCGTGTGCACGCACTTCCAGACACGTTCGAAATTACCGCATAAAAAACCAACTCCACACACGCTGAACCATCGCTGAACGCCGCACTATCCTTCTTCCATGGAGCTGTCGATCCACTTGTCTGCGCTGCCGTCTGGTGAGAGAAAAACATCTCAATAAACAAACTCCCCGTTAAAATACAAAAAAGCAAAATTTTTGAAGTATAACTCGGACAAAGGTCCTTTTTTTTTAGAATTTAGTTACGGTTTGTTTAAAAATTTTAGAATTTTTATAATGGACCATGTTTGGTCCGCAGTACGTGATAAACAAAATAAATAAATTTAGTGATGATGATAATGGCAGACGGATGGATGGATGGATGGAATATAGGAGCGTCCCCTTTGAAACGGGGTGGTAGCAGTAGCTATCATGCTCATTTTTCTCCCTATATCTTAATTATTGATTTAGAATGGTTAACTAAACCATCATTCTATTTATTAAATTTTGTTCCTACATTACTAACATTATGTCACTTCTCTGCTTTTAAGCCACCAATCTTCCAGTCGTTTTTTGCTAGTTTCCACCGCCGGTTTATTCACCCGGCCACTGGTATCTCTAAACCCCAGAGCATCAGGAACAGTGATTGTGCCTGCATCAACTTCCAGATGGATACCATTGCATTCGAGTATAATATGGTCAATTGTTTCACTGGAGTTTCCACATACAGCACATGCGTCATCTCCATTGTTAAACTTCTTTTTGTAGCTGCGTGTTCTAAGGCACCCTGATATAGCTTCAAAAAGTAGGGCACTGCCTCTTGAGTTATCAAAGAAATCTTCCTTCCTGATCTGCAGTTTCCACTTTCGGTATAATTCCACACTCTGTTTTTTTTCCATCGAATTTATGCAATTTTTACTTTCTGTGTTTTTCACCTGTTGCTTAACGCTCTTTATTTCTCCGTCCTTGTTACTAGCATACTTACTAGTTAGTTTCATAGTTCTTTTCCTCCATTGTGAGTCAACGCTTTTTAGGTACAGGTATTTAAATACCTTAGCTGCCCATCTGTTACTGTTCAATTTCCTCAGGCGTTCCTCGTATAATATTTTACTCTGAGCTTCCTGAACCAGACGAACAGGTCAACCGAGCGCCCTCAACGGCGAGAAAGGTAACGAATGTTGGCGCATACGGTCCCATAGGACCCTGTTTTTTTTTTTTTTTTGTACAGGTCTGTATTTCAGTCGGTCTTGTTACAGACAGTAAGTTGGAAATGTCGTGTGCAAAAGAAATATACTGAGACCTGTTGGTTAAATAGTTTTCGATCCATGTAATATGGGGTCATTACCTAGCGTGCCTAGTTTCAATAATAATTTCTGATGGGATACCCGGTCGGAGAGCAGCGGACAAGCTTCTTAGAAAACTTAAGGGATTCGGCGAAACCCAGAAGGAAAAAAAAAAGGTTTGCTGTTCCGTACGCTCATTGCATTGCGGTGAGTGCGCTTAAGAAGGTCGCAGGGAGATATGATATTGATGTGGTGTTTTCGGCCCCTGGGAAATTAAGCCCAATGTGCAAACAGGTAATGCAGAGGCAAGATGGTAAGAGGGAGGCCTGTCAGGTGCGTCACGTATCACCAACGATTCCGTGCGAGTTAGGGGTGGTGTATCGGATTCCCTTTTCATGCGGCGCCACGTACATTGGGCAGAATGGGAGGTGTGTGAATAAGCGAATAATGGAACATGAAAACAGAAGAAAAACAGATGCCCTATCAAACACAGCCGTCCACTGCAAAAACTGTAAATGCAAACACGAGAAGGAGTACGAAGAAAGGAAAGCAAAAGGCGATCCTCTGGCCTTGTCTACTTTCATATGCAAAAAGTGCAGATGCACCCCAGACTACAAAAACACGCACATTTTGTTTCGACACAGCGATAAGGTGACACGCGAGGTGATGGAGGCCTTCCACATTCATTATCATGGCACGACTTGCATCAGCAGTCCTTTCGTTCCACTATCAGAAGAGGAAATGGCAAATCTTTCGGCCCACGTACCATATAGATATTTTTTTTTTGTAGTGACATGAGTTTCATGGAGTATTTATGTGTTTCGCTTTTTATTAAACCTCAGTTGATAGTCAGCGCTTGTTTGTGTTTCATTCTCCGTTTAGTCCTGTCTTAGCGTGCTGTGAGGGAAATGAATATGTACCAACTCGCCAAATTTCCTCTTGACCCGGTCAGATGCTTTAGATAATCTGCTAGCAGTAAGGTCCATCTGTTTTTGATTGTCAATACTGAAGGATATATCATGTGCAAGTTCTATTAGCTGAGTAGTAGTCGAAAGTCCTCTTCGAAATACGTGCTGTAAAGTAGATAAAATGCGTTCTTTTTTTCGAGATATGCTGTTATGTGGTTTACGCTCACTAGTTTTAGTAGTTTGGAAGCAGTGCATGTAGTAAATGAGATAGGTCTGTAGTTTGTGGTGTCATCTTTGCTTCCTAATTTACGTATCGGTAATACTTTTGCAGTCTTCCACTAATTCGGAAGAGTACATGATGGCAATGATCTGTTAAAGATTGCGCACAAATATTTAGCATTACACTTTGCATACCTCCTAAAGAAGCGTTCGGCTTGGCCTTGTTCTTTCTTCGTATGTAAAGATATTACTAGATTCAGCACTCCTTCTTCCGTCACCGTCAAAGATTCAAAGTGCATGCGATTGCTGCGATTCAGGTATCGGGCGCTACTGCTATCTTCAGTAAAAAGTGATTGGAAATATTTGTTTAGCAACGTGGAAGTAACTTTGTTTTCGGCTTTCGAGCATTCTGTTGCATTTTTCTTAGCGTTTATATAGCGCCAGTATTTTTGGGGGGATCTTTTCAGGAAACTGGGAAGCGTTTTGGCAAAGTGTTTGGTTCTAGCCAACTTGATTTTTGATTTCATAGTTTGGATCGCCGTAGTAAAGTCGTTTATAGCGTTTAGTTTTGACATCAGTTTTTAAGCAGTCGTTTTATTTTTCACTTCGCATGAATTATTTCCCGAGAAATCCGTGGGTTTTGCTTTTTAATATTCTTGATTTTAGTTGGAACGAAGTTTTTAGTGCATTGGAATGCAATGGTTTTGAACCTCAGCCATAAAATTTCGATGTTATTGTAAAATAAATCTTTGAAGCTCGAAAATTTAGAACAGGTATCATTTATACTGGTGTCGTCAGCGTTGCTAAATCCGGGTATGAAATTAGCAATTGTGAAAATACGACTGCCTCGAGAAGAGGAACACTACATAAAACTATTTTGTGATCAGATGAGTCATCAAAAATTTCATTATGCATTTTGTCACTAGGAAAATGATCGCTGAAAAATATTAAGTCAACATTAGATGTGGATTCTTGTACGCGTGTGGGTTGACTACTTGCGATAGGCTGAAGTTCAGCATAAAATTAATGGTAAGTGCTGAGCAAGAAGAATTAAATTATAGGGTCTGCCAGTTTATATCGGGAAGATTGAGCCGCCAAGTAATGTTCATTTGGACCCAAGAAAATTACGACGCATGAAATTGTATAAAGATTCTATACCATCGCGATCTGAAGAGGGACTTTGGTAAACACATCCCACAATAATGCTACTTCGGCCAAGAATAAGTTTGTAAAAAATAGCCTCGACGTCTAATTTTCGGCAAGATTGTGTAAGGTATTTGTTTGTGACAAAAATCGCCACTCTGCTTACCGGTGTCGTACTTTCTTTACGTATTATAGAATATGCTGACGGCGTTATCTCAGACTGAGATGTTACATGATAGCCACGTTTGAGTAAAGGCAACAAAGTCGGGTTCGACGCATAAAAGTAAGGATTCAAGCTAGTCTGTCTTGTTTAATATACTGCAGGCGTTAATGTTTAGGAAGCTTATTTGGGCCGATGGCTTGCCGGCAAGTTCGCGAGGCCGGTCCATCTGCATGTTCGTTTTTTTCACTGGTGGGATCCTGTGAACCTTTTTAAACGAGTACCATATTATTGTTGTCATCCAAATGGTGTAGGTCTTCATTTATGCGCATTTTGTCCTGCATCAATAACACTTTGTCGCCTTTATCTTTATTTTGTTTTACACATTCCCATAGTTTATTTCTCATACCCCGCACACGTATACCGAGTGGTCTTCGCCGACAGAAAAGTTAGTTCCTTTCAATTTGTGGAAATTTTTCAGCACTCGAGGTTTGTGAAGAAAATTCTGGAATTTTAATATTACTGGTCGGCTCTTTTGTTTTTCTGGCTTTCCGAGCCTATGAATACTCTCGATTGTAACAGGTTTAATTTTGAGGACATCTTTAAATATTGACTAGTTTTTCGAGTCATCATTTTCCTCAGGATCGTCTGGCGCACCATTAACTATTAGGTTGTTCCATCTGGAACGGTTTTCTAAATCATCAAGTTTCAACTCTTGAACTAAAACCACCACCTGCAGTCTGGCCACCTCGTCGAAACAGCGTGAGCCTTTCCTGTCAAGGATAGCAAAAGTTTATTTTTGGCATCAATAGCAGTTAGACATTGCTCCTTTGTTTCTTTGATGTCCTTTGCTGTTTCTTGCAGCTGTTTTAACAGCTCAGCCATGTCGGGATCAGGTTTGGATTTGATGTCTCCAGCCAACAGAAGTTGTTTGTGGACATATAATGTCAACTCATATTGTAAAGGACATAGCAGCCTCTGGCACGGCAGCACAAGCGAGAACGAATCGTTTGAACGGATGCATTTGCCAAATTTTCGGCTCACCTGAATAAGTAGACGAGCTGATTATTGTACCACATTCTTGCAGTGCCGCCATGCTCATGTTTCTGCGATGCGTGCAGATGTCTTTTATACATGTCCAGTTCTCATGTAGGGCTGTACTGGGTTCCGCGTTCGCGCTTTGCGTCCCTGGGAAGGGTGGTCATGGCAGATGCCGGGGCAGATTAGGCTCGGATACGATACAGCACGTGAGGATCGCTTTCTTCTATGAATCCGGTTGATAAATCAATTGTCGCAGTTTTGCGATGCGTAGATTGCTTGCACCAGGAGCAAGGTGACAGCTATCTGATAAAAAGTGGAGGAGCGGATTATTGTACAGATTATTGTAAGTCTACTTCGCAAATGTAGTGACATCTGAAATTGTCATGAATTTTTTTTACGGAAGCTTGCAATAATGAATATTATAAAAATCCATATAAATTATTTTCCGTAAAGAACCGGAGAAGGCTCCTGCTTTTATCGTTGTCGGTGAGCCATTTGGAAAAGTCCTCTTCCCTTGTGGCGGTTAGTCCCACTTCCTGCAGAAGCTGCGTTCTTGATGCTCTTGTCTCAGTACAAATTCACAGCAGGTGGCGAACATCCACTTCTGCAGCTGGTGTGGAACACTTCGGGCACGTGATGGGTCCGATGTCTTCTTTAGATTCCCATCGGCATTTAACCGACAATGTAAGGGCCGCCCCAGCTCTTATCCTTCTAAGGGAAACCTCCTCCAATCTTGTTAAGTTATGAGGGAGGGGGAATGTACACGGGGGAATGAAGGCAAGTGTACTTTTCCTTAAAGAGGATGCTAAGATGGGAACAGCGGAGCGGGCATCAAAAGGGAGTACGGCGGGGGGTGCTTTAGTGTTTGGAACTTCGTGTGTGAGGTGGTCAATTTTTCTCTACTCAGTGTTCTTAGCATCGTCTTGTGTCCAATGCATCTGGATGCGTATCTTTGCTTTTTTATTCAGTGTGTGGATTTCCTGGGTTACACGTAGCGTCTTTGTCATTTTCTTCAGTTGGTTTATGGCGGCTTAGGAGTCTGTATAGATGTGAACTTCTGTTATGGCATTTATTTTATTCATGGCCTCCATAGCATCACGGATTGCATAAAGTTTCGTCACAAGCGGGTCCGGGTATTCGAATATATATTCATTATGTCTTTTTAGTTCATTGCATGTTGGGCTAGTAGCTGCTGTTCTAAGCTTCAGCCATGAAGGCTACCCTGAAGAACTTGTCTTAGACAATGGATCACAGTTTAAATACCAAGTGTTTGAGAATTTCCAAGAGGAGAGAAGCACTTAGCACAGTGTATTCTCGGTGTATCTCCCGCAAGCCAACTTCTTAGTGGAAAGGTTTAACAGAAGCTTGAAGGACTTCATTCAACTTTCTACCTTGGAGGGCTGATGTGTCCTGTCGGCCATTGTGGAGTATTTGGCTGTGTACTGGGCGACCCTGCACGTTACTATAGAGCCTACCCGGCTGTTTTACTCCACCGCCGCCAGGCCAGGACTCGCCTTGATATTGTAGGAATGCCGTCCAAGGAGTTCTTTGTAGAACCTGCTTTGACTATGTGCCAATTACGTGCCTGCCCGTGCTCAGGCAAGGCATACATATATAAAGGCCTATACAGACAAAAGGCGAGCGGCCAGTGCTCCGAAGTTCCGAGAGAACCTACGTGCGAATTCGCACCCCAGCAAATTCAGTAAGGGCAGACTATCCTATTCCAAAAATTTGCGGGTGCTAAAGCAGCTGGGACCCAACACGTTCCGCCTGGAGGAAGGGAAGACCTGGAACGCATCCAAGCTGGTGTCGGTTCAAGAAAGGTTACAGATCAAGATGAGCCCGCAGTCGTTATGTTTTCTGCTTACTGCGAAGGATGCAGACACAGGTAATAAAGCCAGCTTCCAACCATTCATGATAGCCCCTTCGAAGCTTGCAAGATCACCACATAGTTCACTTCAACCCCCTGCAATTGACATAACGGGAATATTAAGGTCTAGAGAGGCGTCTACAAAGGGCGGACGGATTCCCTCACGTTTTCAGGACTTCTTTCGGTGACTTTCTTTCTTTCTTTCTTTTTTTTTGCGAATGGGATGATGTGGTGTTTCAGTGTTTAGCGTTTTTACTCAATTGGTTAGACTGATGGGCAAGTTGGTACGACATTCTAGAAAAACAAAAAGCAGCGCACCAGCACAAACACGAGGGAGGAAGGCGCTGTGTCTCGTTTACAAGGCTGTGTCTCGTCCCTTCATCCCTCGTGTGTGTGCTGTTGCGCTGCTTTTTCCTAGAAATCTTTTTTACGTTGCAGGTTGACAGCCTATATAACTGACTTAGTGTACTAATAATCATGTGGCGTCGGTTAATAATCTAACTACTAAAAAAACGCTTTCTTTGTTGTGTTCGCCGTTACTTGAGGGCTCTCCGCCCGTTGTGTCCTTTCTTCCGCGCCTCACGAGACGATAATATGCCTCTCTATATTTTCTGTCTCCTGAAGATTTAAAGCCTGACTGAAGAATATATAATTTAATTTCTTCGAACTTGGTCTTTCTGATTAAAATGCTGAGAAACTGCTTTGGCCCGATATTAACCCAAGTAGCACGCCGTCAATGGACCGCCATCAGCCCAATATTGGGGGAAACCGGACCTAATATTGAGGCCAGTAATGGTGTTTCCTTGGGGCGCTACCTGTGCAAAGATTTAATCCAATCTACTAGACTGGCTTTCCTACATAAGTCACAAATGGCAGACGAGGTTATTTATTGGCATGCAGCCTCACTCAACGGCTACCCAAAATCTTCCACCCAAGCATATCCACTGGCTACTATATAACGTACATCCAGCCACTCTCATTGGCTATCCAATACTTACAAACAATCTTACTCACTGGCTTTTATTAACTGCTATCGAGCTAGGCTCATCGGCTGCCGAACTTCGCCCACCCAAGCCTGTCCACTGGCTTTGCATCATTGGCATCCAGGCAATCCCATTATTGTTTAATGTTATTTTTTGTGACTATTTTTTGATTTGATGGGTGTTACGGTGCAGAGGCAGCTAAGGCCATCATGCGCCAAACACGAGATTGAGTTTGTTTTTGTGCAGGCATTTTAAATGCAGCTAATAATAAATCCCCTTCATGGATCACTGCCTTGTCGTGGCGGAGGGGCTTGCGAAACTCGATGAAGTCGTGAGCTCTGCTGTGTAGGGACACCCAAGATAGACAGGCCACGGCAGAGAGTTCTGACAAAATGTGATTCACTGGAGAAGGTAATGGCAACCCACTCCAGTATTTCCTGCCAAGAAAATCCTATGGCCAGTCACAATACCATTAATGATATGGCGCCGGAAGATGAGCCTCCCAGGTTGGAAGGCGTCCCACATGTTACTGGGGATGAACAAAGGGCGATTCCTAGTAGCTCCAGGACGAATGAAGCGGCTGGGCTAAAGCCAAAAGGACGCTCAGTTGTGGATGTGTCGGAAAGCGACCGGAAAGTCCGATGTTGCAAGGAGATATATCACATAGCAACATGGAATGTAAGATCTATGACGCAAGGTAAACTGGATGTCGTCAAGCGAGAAATGGACAGATTGAACATTGATATCTTAGGTATCAGCGAGCTCAAGTCGACCGGAATGGGAGAATTTAACTCCGGCGACCATTATGTCTTTTATTGTGGGCACGAATGCAAGAGAAGGAATGGGGTCGCTCTCATAGTAAACAGAAGAATGGGCAAAGCAGTGCTACAACCCCAAAAACGACCGAATGATTTCACTTCGGATCCCAGGTCACCCTTTCAACATAACAGTTATCCAAGTGTAAGCACCGACCACTACTGCTGAAGAAGCTGACGATGAGGGATTTTATGCGGACCTACAATGCCTTTTAGACCACACCCCATCATCAGACGTCGTTTTTCTCATAGGAGACTGGAATGCTAAGGTCGGGAGTGAAGAAATATCCGGAATTATAGGCAAGTTCGGTCTTGGCGAGCCAAATGAAGCTGGGCAGAGGCTAGTAGAGTTTTGTTAAGAAAACAACCTGACCATAGCGAATACTCATTTTCAAAAGCACAAGAGGCGCCTGTACACATGGACTTCACCGGATGGTCTGTACAGGAATCAGATTGATTATATTCTTTGCCGGCAGAGATGGAGAAGCGCTATACAAGCAGTAAAAACAAGGCCTGGGGCCTATTGTGGCACCGATCATCAGCTTCTTGTTGCCAAAATTAAGCTTCGATTGAGGAAAACGCAGAAAACTAGAAGGCCTTTCAGGTATGATCTGGATCAAATTCCATTAGAATATGCTGTGGAAGTGAGGAATCGATTTCAAGAATTAAGTCTCGAAGACAAAGAGCCCGAAGAGATCTGGACTGATGTTCGTGATATAATGTAAGAAGTTGCTACTAAGGTAGTTCCAAAGCAAAAGAAATGCAAGAAAGCAAACTGGTTATCTGAAGAGGCTTTGCAAATAGCTGAGGAAAGGAGGATGGCAAAAGTTATGGGGGAAAGAGAAAGATACAAGGTTCTCAATGTGGATTTTCAGAAAATAGCAAGGAGAGATAAGAATGCCTTCCTGAACATACAGTGCCAAGCAGTTGAGGACAACAGCCAATTAAGGAAGACAAGAGCTCTGTATAAGACAATCAAAGATATCAAAGAAAGCTTCTGTGCTAAGCTGGGCGTGATAAAGGACAAACGAGGCAAGGACCTCACTGAAGCCTCAGAGATAAAGAAGAGGTGGCAGGAATACACAGAAGAACTGTACAAGAAGGACCCGAATGTGCAAACCCAACATAAGACGGTTGTGATTCCTGATCTCGAGCCGGGCATCCTGAAGGGTAAGTTGAATGGGCCTTAGCCAGCCTTGCTAAGAACAAAGCTAGCGGAATTGATGGCATTCCAGCTGAGTTGCTTCGAAACCTCAACCATGACGAAGCTAACATTCTGCATACGTTATGTCAGAAGATTTGGACAACCCTACAGTGGCCACAGGATTGGAGGAGGTCAGTTTACATCCCCATTCCAAAGAAAGGCAGTGCCAAAGATTGTTTTAACTGCAGCACGATCGCTCTTATTTCGCATGCTAGCAAGATGATGTTGAAAATCCTCCAAGGTAGGCTGCAGCAGTATGTGGATCGGGCGATTCCGGAATTGCAAGCTGGGTTTCGCAAGGGCAGAGGAGCTAGGGACCAAATTGCCAGCCTTCGCTGGATCATGGAAAAAGCAAGAGAGTTCCAGAAACCCATCTACTTCTGCTTTATTGATTATGCGAAAGCGTTTGACTGCGTAGATCACAGCAGATTGTGGCAAGCTCTCCAAGAGATGGGAGTTCCAATTCACCTCATCTGTCTCCTCAAGAACCTGTATGAAGGAGAAGAGGCCACAGTCAGAAGTGCGCATGGTCTTACTGATTGGATTCCGATTGAGAAAGGAGTGAGGCAAGGCTGCATGCTGTCGCCCTGCCTATTTAACCTATATGCAGAGTGCATCATGAGTCTGGACAAGTCTTCAGCTGGAGTGAAGATTGCTGGAAAACGTATCAACAACCTTAGATATGTGGATGATACCACTTTAATGACAGAAAGTGAAGTGGAACTCAAGAGACTTCTGATGCCGTAGAAGAAGAGAGTGAGAAGTTTCGGCTTAAACTGAACATTAAAAAGACAAAGATCATGGCGTCTTGCCCTATCAAGTCCTGGAGCATCAATGGACAAGAAGTGGAAGCTGTGACAGATTTTCTCTTCTTGGGCTCCAAGATTACCTCGGAAGGAGACTGCAGCCATGAAATTAGGAGACGCCTGCTTCTGGGAAAGAGAGCAACGGTTAGCCTTGACCGCCTAGTAAAGAGCACAGACATTAGTCTGCCAACCAAGATCCGTATAACTCGTGGTATGGTCTTCCCAGTTGTGATGTATGGATGCGAGAGTTGGACTGTGGAAAAGGCTGACCGCCGAAGAATTGACGCGTTTGAATTGTGGTGCTGGCGAAGACTTGAGAGTTCCTTGGACTGCCAGAAGATCAAATCAGTCGATATTGTCGACCATAGACCCTGACTGCTCATTGGAGGGTCAAATTCTAAAGTTAAAGCTCAGCTACTTTGGTCATCTGATGAGAAGAGGAGTCGCTGGAGAAAGATTTGATGTTGGGAAAGGTTGAGGGTCGCCGGAGAAGGGGTAGGCAGCGAAGGCGATGGTTAGATGGCATCCTCGAGGCACTGCAGATGAAGTTATGTGATGTTAGGAAGATAGTGAGAGACCGGAAAGCGTGGCGTGACATGGTCCATAGGGTCACGAAGAGTCGGACACGACTGAACGACTGAACTGAACTGAACTAAATATTAAATATACAGCATCCTGAAAGTATATATGCATTCGCACACAAAAAAAGCCAGAATGTTTCGTTTCATGGATATTTATTAGGTGCGCATGTGGTACATAGCGAAAAAAAAAACAATAGGCAGAATTCTTTCAGACTTCCAGGACGTCACCTCTGGCTATGCCCATTGACAAGGTGTCGGCAGAGCTTCAGGTGTCTGCCAAGCCAGCATCTCTAGCATGCGCCTTTTGCTCTCGGTTATAAGGACAACAGCCCTTGCCGATGTATGCTCGAGCAGCTTGCATGTCACCATCTTCCATTCGTACAAACATCTGCAAGCGAAAACAAAAATGAGACAATATTATGCAGAATTGTTTTTATTAGTACAGCTTGGGAAAATTGTTCATGAGCAGTAAAATCTGCCACTGCTACAAAATTAGTTTGTACAAGTCAGTGTGCTGAAATTGGAATTCATGAAGAATGCATTTTTTTCGGTGCAATAGAGTTGAAGCAAAAGCTTTTCTTACTCTTGGCATACATAAACAGCAGATAAGCACATTCTGTTAATCTTAATTATCAGGTGCGAATGACTTACAAAATGATTAATTTCCAGTTAATACGCCGCACTGTGTAAAAAATGGATATCTTACCAGTCGTCCCGAACAGCCGTGCATGCAGCGTCAACCGAAGCAGCCCAAAGGAAATTGGCACTCAAAGGTCTGTCCTAGTAATCCCGAGTCTTTACTCCTGCAGGGAAGTGTAGCACCATGGGAGGCAAATAAAGCAACAAATGCTCCCAAAAACCTACTCCGTTACGAACATATATTTTAAATAAATTGTCAGTGGTACTCACACTGAGCTGCAGACTGTTCCGCGAGACAGGACGAGGCATGTCGTGGTTCTACTGTTTATTCTCCGTGTGCGAGCAGAGCTGCAGCACACAACCGCGAGGCGCGCACCTGCGCTGCAAGAGAGCAGAGGGAAGATGAAGAGAGAAAGGCTGTGAGCGCGCCGGCGCCAGTCGTGCGAGCGCGGCAGCGCTGTCCGTATGGTTTCATATGACACCGCAAGTTGAAATTCCGCCGGGGGTGACTGGACGCTGCTCAGGCGTGGGAACGAAGGATGCGTATGCTGTCACTGCGAAGGCTGGCGCCGCTGCGTCGCAAATAGCCGCCTGTCTAACACTGCTAGAAACAACGTACCGCCTTTGCCAATGGTAACCAGGCTGCCCGATTTTCTCCTTCGCCCTGTAGTTAAGCGTTTTACAGGAAATGCCAAATTATTATTCACCTGTGCGAAAAAAAAAATCACTCTTATCTGTAAAGACCATTTCTTGCGGTTGAAAAGGAAACCCAGCAGCCAGGTTACTTTTGACAAAGAGGGCACGTTTTTTCTAAACTGTTAGAGCGAACGAATGCAATTTATAGATAGGTTGCAATGTGTTTTGATAAAATTCCTAAAAAGTATGGAGAATTGTCCCATAATACCGCATAGGAACAAGCATTTAAATGCATATTGTTAGGCCGACTTTGCAAAAATATTCGAAGGCAGGTCATGAGAGTTATCCACGCGCTTATACAGCTTTTGGACAAAAATAATTTTCTTGAAGAGCATCATGACCAGGCAACAATAATTTGATGACAAATATTTCGGTGGTGAGCACGCATTCGTGTTTTTTTTTTGTTTCTGTAAAACAAAAACATTAATTGACACTTATTTCCTGTCTCCAATTGTGGGGTTTCTATGCTTCAAGCTTCTTCAATATTTTCTCTTTTAACTCTTTGCCAGGAAATGTTAAGTCCGAACTAGTTAACAGCTGCCACAGCAAGTACACAACTCGTAGTAAAAAGTTGGCAGCGTGCAATGCTACTGAATTTAAATACATTTCATTCCACAACATCTGAGAAAGCTAGATTTTTTCCTCTTCCAGGTGAAGGTAGAGAACGTAAGAAAATAATGCTTTTATTTTTTTTTTATGCGGCGGGATCTACCTTTTGACTATGAGCTACGCTGCATCAACTGCATAAAGGGTTTGTTCATCATTCGTCCCTTGCTGAAGCACTCAAAGCAGAGCACGCCGGCATATAGGAATCAATTGCAAGTTTATGGCTGATGTAAATTAGAACACAAAATATGATGCAGCTAGACCGTCTTCCGTGCTTACAAGACCACCTACGGCGCAACACAGTCGGTACTGGAGCCTCGTTGAGGAGTCAGCTAGCGTACATGACTAAACGGTGCAGCGTTTGCCTTCACTAGAACAATCTCTTCGACCTCTGTTTTCCAGAATTTTATCTTTTCTTTCCCCACGCGAATGAAATAGTGCATAAATAAAGCGTTTATGTGTCCATTTCCAGTTATGGACAAAAGTTCTCAGGATGCGGTTGTAAAACCTCATCGCAACAAATTAAGCCGGGCTGACATTCTATAGTATATTAAAAATGCTAAGAACATCAGCAATCGCTTCGTCAAAGTTAAATGATGGGGTTCTATCAAACACAACAAAATAATTATCAACAAAAAAAAGTTTAACAGGTGTTCCATTTAGCTACGGACAAATGCGCTTTTAGTACAGAATAAAAAGATGTCAGTCAAGATAGGGGCGATAGACGAACCAATGCAGATTCCTGCTTTTTGCAGATAAAACCTTTGGTTAATATCAATGACTGTGGAGTGAAGATAAAATTCAAGCAGGGACAAGAAATGTTCGCTGGTTATCCCGATGTCATTCTGAAAGTTAGCTTCATTAAAATCATTTCCGCTTTAATAAATGGCTTTAAAGAGGCCATATTATCATTATCATCTTCATAATCAAAGAAGTGTATAATATACAGATAGCTGGGCCCACGTGCAGAAGCACGTCGTCGGTAAAGCTTAGCGACCAGGAATTCGGTTTTTAGAAGGTC
This sequence comes from Amblyomma maculatum, assembly GCF_055883805.1. Classification (NCBI taxonomy): domain Eukaryota; kingdom Metazoa; phylum Arthropoda; class Arachnida; order Ixodida; family Ixodidae; genus Amblyomma; species Amblyomma maculatum. The sequence continues at coordinate 40,977 of NW_028146809.1, forward strand.
ACGTGCAGATATTGAGAATGTGATTTTATCAGTTTTTTTATTACCACGTTTTCACTTTGATGATTATGTGCAGTTCCTGACAGTGAGCCATTTTTATTTTTATCGGGATTCCGTTTTTTTTTGCACCTTGTCTTGGCTGCTACATGCATTTCCTTTAACATACCATGTTTTTTTTTGTTTCTTTTTGTCACAACATTAAATTTTATCATAGTTTTTGCAATCGTTTTTATCTTATGTACAGTAGGGTATGAAAATGGGTGTCTTCTAAAGTTGGTAGTGGGCGCTCTTTCTATTCCTATTCTTTTCCTGTGATCGTCTCTATGCGCCGTTCCACTGGTTAGTATGAACCAACTAGCTCTTCAGCAAGTACTTCTACAAGCCAAGTCTAGCTCACACATGGAAAGAAAAAGCAGCGATAATCGCTGACTTCAATTGTTGTAATTCCTGTTCGCTTTAGCGTTCTTGGGAATCGATATGAGAGAGGGACCGACACTATGTTTCTTCATCCCTCGCGAGATCTAGACTTGACTTTGACGTCACAGCCATCACTTGACTGCTGAAACAAAACGGACGTGAGAAAAAATCCGGTTATATTTATGCAGCGGTCGTAGAAAAATATCACGGAGAGTAATGTCTTACACATGATTGAAAATCATAAAACACGAACCCCAAAATTAGGCGTTTATACTCGTTTAAATAAACACATCATGGTATTTTTTACTTCTATATCTTCACTTCAAATACAGTTATAGTAAGCCTGGCCAGGCTCGGGTCCTTCCAGTGCCGCGCCAGATCGGACTCAGTTCTGTAGCATAGGGCCCGGGCAGGGCCTGGTCTCATAATTTCGGCCCGTGCAAATATCTAGTTCACTCTGTGTTTACGGGCATGGTGCTCTGTCGAGCCGCGCGTGGACTCTGCCCGCGCGCAGAGCGGTGGGGAACGACCGGAAGCAGAAGCTACTCTGACTGCTGCAAGCCCCTCGTCTTCATCGCATGTCAAACGTAAGTGACTAGCATTGAGCGGACACGGGCATCTCCAGCAACCGTGTCAAATAAAGTTATTGACGCTAGTGTGTCACTCTTCCCCCGCTCAAGAATACCGTAAAATAATATTTCGATACGCTTACACCAGAGAAAAATAAAAAAAATCAATAAAAATGAACATTCTTCACATATCCGGTCACACACCTATGAGCATGGATCACCGCTCAAATGTACAACCTATGGCCCCACATAAGGTATCGAATCGCTTCTGCAAAAGCAAATCAACTGAACTAACATTACTCTAACAAAAGGAATATATAATAAAGCAACTTGAAAACAAAGCTATTGTCATTGGTATATTTGTGTACTTCTCAAAGAATTTTGACCTGGTAAATCATAAAACCTTACTAAATAAATTACACTGGTATGATATCCGAGGAAAAGCGCTCTCACTGTTAAGTTCCTATTTGTCGTTTAGACAGCAAGTGGTATTCATAAATGGCATATCGTCTGAACCAAAGCCGCTCTTCTGCGGTGTCCCCCAAGGCAGTACGCTAGGGCCTCTACTCTTCAATATTTACCTAAGCGGTATTGTCAACATTACCGATAATACGAAGTTTTTGATCTATGCCGATGATACGAGCGTATTTTTTCAGGTGAAAATGTTTATGAACTTATTAAACAATGTAAGGCCACTGTAAGGCCCGTGCTCTGTTCGGCCTCAGTGGTTGTTGGGTTGCCTGTGTAAGTTTCTATGCCAGACCCTCGTGTATGTGTTGATGTATATCTGTACTTGTGTTTTGGGAGAATTTCTCAGCTGGGTGGCCTAGTGTTGAACTGCGTGTCGCGTTCTAGTTCCTAGAAGGAGAACATTAGCTCTAAAATGCGAACGCTTCCTTCGGACCCCCCTCTGAGTTTATTTTCCCTTTGCTATTGGAGATGGGCGAAGCGTCCCTTTTGCCTCTCCTCGGACCTCATTAGCGCGGTCTCCCGCTGTGCCGTCGCACGAGTTGGAGCGACCGGAGGCCATAAAACCCGCGAAGGGGGGTCAGGCTTTTGTCGCGCTGCATTGCGATGTGTAGCGTGCATCTGGTGCGCTTTGCGAAGGTTGCCAAGGAGACAGTTTGCAGTAAATGTGTTTTTATTTTTTTATTTTTTACTTGTGGAAAGGGGCATGCTCCCGGCTCATCTCAGGAGCGCGAGACTGCGCCCGGGTGCTTTTTGCCGGAGCTACTCCTTAGGATAGGACGCTCGCGCTGGCGAGCGCTGGGAGTAGTGGTTGCTTTGGAGCTGGGGCAAGAGGCGCCAGCACAACTGCGGGGACGCGGAGTCCCTGGTTGCTCTGTTTTAGCGGTCGGCGCGGCCAGTTGCCGTCTCTGATTGTTGCTCCCTTGGGGAAGCAAATCCGGCTTGACTCTTGTATCATCTCTTGTATATAGTCTGTATAAAGTTCTCCGGTTCATTAGGAAGCTGCTCCACCAAGTGTCATTTATCTCGGACGGATCCACTGCTGGGAAGCCCGTCGTATCTTTACTGGCGCAGTCGCTACAGGATTGGTGCGCTGCAGCGGAACCGAGAGAACGGAGGTGCCTGAAGCATCGGGCGCCGAGACGCCGAAGACTTGTGTGCAAGAGGGTGCGTGAAGCATCGGGCGCCGAGACGCCGAAGACTCGAGTACAAGAGGGTGCGTGCTGCCTCGGGCGTGGAGACCCTAAAGACGTAACTGCAAAAAGGTGCGTGAGCATCGGGCGCCGAGACGCCGAAGTGCAGGAGGGTGCATGAAGCATCGGGCGGCCGAGCGCCGAAGACGCGAGAGCAAAGAGGTGCGCGCATCGGTTGTGGAGACGCAGAAGACCAGCCCCAACGTAGCTAGGGCGAGGTCAGCCATCGACGACTCCGAAAGACCGGGTAAACGCCGACTGCAGACTGCGTGTGTGTGTGTGCACTGACGATGCGGAGCATCACAGCGATGACGCCAAGGACGCTCCATTATTGCAACCAGTACTGCAGCGTCACTTGTGAGTGATTTTCCCCATTCTTGCTTGCTTGTCCCTGCCGTGCTCGAGCCAAAAGCCTAGGCAAATAGCTATGGAGTTTGACATGTGGCTGTGGGATTTCGGGGTGGACTGCGGTCCTGAAATTCGAGCAATGAGACTAAAGGAGATGCAGAAGGAGCTTGACGAGCTAAGACAAATGCGGCAAGAGCTTTTATTAGAAAGAGAGCGCAGCAAACGTAGCCAGCTCAGAGTAAGCTACGAAGGAGAGAACGGCGCAGTTAAGACGGCTGTTGTGCCTCCGCTGACAGAAAGCGACGAGTGCCCTTCGGGAATCGTAGAGGTAAAGGCAACTCTAGAGGAGTTCGCACTGAAGTCAGAGGAAACTGTCCCAGTAGCATTCGACGCTGACGTTTTGCATGTAGCATCGCAGATCGTTGCAGTATCAGTTGTGAAAGCGGATGTCGCTGCCGTATCCCTAGAAGGTTTAGCGGGTACAGAGAAGGCAGCCTCAGACGAGAAATCCGAGTATGCGAGCCCACAAGATGGCTCAGAAAATGACGAGGCTGGTAGCGATGAGATGACCAACGCCAAGACTCACAGTCTAAGCTTAGCGGAAGCGGCTGTGAATGCGGTACCCGCGGTGCCGTCAGCTAGCACCGCAAAGTTGGATGTAGCTTTCGAGGAGGCAGATACTGCCGATGTCAGAAACACACAGGTCTGGTTGCCACCCCTCGCAGGGGATCTGAAGGATGAGAGTAATGTGCCCGATGATGACCAGGCATGGCTAGCGGACACAAAGAAAGTCTGCCTGCCGATTGTAGCGGTATCAAAGCAGGTGAGTTCTGAACAAGGTCCCGACATCCTTCGGAATGAGAACATCCGCGGCGAAAGCGACGGAGCCGAAATCTACATTTTGACCGTAGCAGACGCGATGCCTGACAAAGAAGTTGAGCAGCTACTGCGAGCGCCGGGGAAGGCAGACAGTTTGCACGAAGCTGACGGAAACGCGAGCAGGGCGTCGTCTATTTCTTTGCTGCATGAGTTGCCGCTGATATATGGCGACAAAGTCTCCTTTCCGTGTACAATGAGCGGCGCAGACCTACTACCGCAGAAGGTAGAAAACCTCGAGCGCCAGGATAGGGCCGCGCGAAGGAGTAATGAGCGGCCAGGAATGCCAACGGTTGACCCGAATCCGAACAAAGGGCCGCCGACGCCAGGTTCGGAAACGTACCCTGACGGTAATATTCGTGAGCGCGCGAGGCTACGGGCAGGCATTGCGTTGACCGGAGTCGGAGCCGCAGTTGCATTGGGGAGATCGGAGCCCAATCGTACAATGTGGTCAACGTGGGGCCGCCTGGAAAAGGTAGTGCAGGTGTTCGACCCGGGAGGCTAATGATTGACTAACTGGTCGCACTCTGTGCACACTTCGACATTGTCTTGTTGTAGAAGTGTATCCCGCGCTCTGGCTCGAGCATGTGTGCAGGCAGTGTGTGAGAATGGGGGAAGGGCACGTCGAAGCTGTGTGCGAGCCCTCAACATGCAGAGAACTGACGATCAAGATGAACTGATTTCTGTTGACAGATTTAATCTTTTACAGTGTGTGTGACTTAGTCGCATGTCGGAGAACTGTTTGGTTATGCAAGCGCCTGTGACTGTGTACGCGCTAAGCAGATATGTTTTCGCATCCTATTTGTACTTTTCCATGCTCTGGTTTTGGGTACTGGGTCCTATTTAGGCAGAAGAGTACTTTTGTGTAACCGCGGACAGGGGCGGTCGCGGTCGTTTAAAAGCGAGCCTCACAGAGCAGGTCTTTTTTTTTTTTAGTCTAATTGAGCGCATTGGAAGCTCAATTATCCTCTTAGGGGGGACGTGTAAGGCCCGTGCTCTGTTCGGCCTCAGTGGTTGGGTTGCCTGTGTAAGTTTCTATGCCAGACCCTCGTGTATGTGTTGATGTATATCTGTACTTGTGTTTTGGGAGAATTTCTCAGCTGGGTGGCCTAGTGTTGAACTGCGTGTCGCGTTTTAGTTCCTAGAAGGAGAGCATTAGCTCTAAAATGCGAACGCTTCCTTCGGACCCCCTCTGAGTTTATTTTCCCTTTGCTATTGGAGATGGGAGAAGCGTCCCTTTTGCCTCTCCTCGGACCTCATTAGCGCGGTCTCCCGCTGTGCCGTCGCACGAGTGGGAGCGACCGGAGGCCATAAAACCCGCGAAGGGGGGTCAGGCTTTTGTCGCGCTGCATTGCGATGTGTAGCGTGCATCTGGTGCGCTTTGCGAAGGTTGCCAAGGAGACAGTTTGCAGTAAATGTGTTTTTATTTTTTTATTTTTTACTTGTGGAAAGGGGCATGCTCCCGGCTCATCTCAGGAGCGCGGGGCTGCGCCCAGGTGCTTTTTGCCGGAGCTACTCCTTAGGATAGGACGCTCGCGCTGGCGAGCGCTGGGAGTAGTGGTTGCTTTGGAGCTGGGGCAAGAGGCGCCAGCTCAATTGCGGGGACGCGGAGTCCCTGGTTGCTTTGTTTTAGCGGTCGGCGCGGCCGGCGCGGCCAGTTGCCGTTCGTCTCTAATTGTTGCTCCCTTGGGGAAGCAAATCCGGCTTGACTCTTGTATCATCTCTTGTATATAGTCTGTATAAAGTTCTCCGGTTCATTAGGAAGCTGCTCCACCAAGTGTCATTTATCTCGGACGGATCCACTGCTGGGAAGCCCGTCGTATCTTTACTGCCACAATGAAAGCTTTTGAGGCCTGGTCTGCAGTTAACCAGATGCAAATAAACAAGAGTAAGACCAAAGCTGTCATATTTAGGCCGACAAACAAAGTTATCCCGCCGCAGGATAATATTATATTAAACTCGTGGTCTGTAGAAATAGTTCAGCAGTTTGAATGCCTCGGGGTTATATTTTCTGCCTCTATGTCATGGGATCATGTCAATTATATCTTGTAAAAAATAGCTCAAAAAACCGGTGTTATAGGCCGTCTAAAATACGTACTTCCCGCAAAAACTAAGATGCTCCTATACAATTCAATATTCAACTGCCAGTTAGTGTGGGGTACTACAACATTCACTAACCTTTAACGTATTCATTTAATGAAAAAAAGAAATCTCCGAAATATATATAATTTACCGTTCCAACATCCAAGTGCAGCTTTCTTTTGTCATTCCAGAGTTATTAAAGACCATAGTTTTTATAAATATCGCCTCAGTGTTACTTTTAAAGCAGAAATCAGGAAAAATGTAACAAATCTTAAGAATTTAGCAGAACTACGGAAAAAATAATCAGTCTATGCAACAAGACATGGCGAAGAATGGACAGTGCCAACACCCCGCCTAAACCTTGGTCGGAATGCCTTCAATACACTCTTCCATCGCTTATAAATAGGTATATCCACATTAACCTCAATTTGTTTTCTTTTTCACGTCGAGAACTACATAATTTGTTTTTGAATAACGTGGTTTAGGCTTCATTATGTGTATACATATTGCTGTTTCAAGTATTTTCTGGTGTTTCCTTGATGTGCTTGTTTTTAAATTTGTATAAACTCTTGGGTTGCCTCCCTGCCAATAATTAGGATTGTAGACTCGTCAAGCTGCCCAAGGGCAGCTTTCTTCTACGATTCCTCCATCTGTAGTGTTAGATGGGAAATAAACTTTGATTTGATTTAACACGCACTGTCCGCATAGACCTACTTGCGCTCGCAGGAGCCGCAGCATAAAATCTTGCGGGGACTGTCAGTGCACGCACACTTATCTGAACTCTCGAAGTCCACAGGATCGTCCGGAATGGACAACCTACAACGCCAAGAGAGAGAGAGAGAAACTTTATTAAAGCAAACAAGTTTTAGATCCTCCCGGGTCACCGCACGGCCCTGCGCTACGTTAAACTTTCACGTCCCTTTTCTTCATAACGTCGGCAGCCCGAGTCACCGCAGCGAGAGGCGATGTCGGTCTGGAGGCAGGACCTCCCAGTGCTCCTAGCATGAAATGGCGGGCTGTCCTTGCGGGGAAGGATCAGCAAGGCAGCCGAAAAGGATGTGGCATAGTATGGTGTGAGGGTCGCCGCATAGGTAGTATGCTGGGGATGTCCCGCGATAGTCGGATAATAGGTGGGGTAAGGTTGAATCATAACCAACTGCTAAGATTTTATGCGTTGTGCATGTTGAGTCTACCCTAATGGTTACCTCGGCTGGCTTACGTGTACCCGGTTCGATCCCGACCGCCGGCAAGCGAGGTCACCTCACCGGCGGAGCCAATGGCGGAGCGCCACGTGGCGATCATATCACCGGCTCACGCCAGAGCGACGTGAACGCGGCCTCCTCCTCTCCCTTACAGTCGTCAACGGGGGAGAAGGGGAAGAGGACGAAGAAAGAAAGAAAAAAAAGAGCAGACGCCACCACCTCTTCCCAACGGAGACGACGCCGAGCACGTTCCCGTCCTCATTCCAAATGGCGCTGCCGGATCCCGGCTATCCCGGGCCGCGGCGCAGAAACAAAATGCTCAAGTGAGCAGCTGGGTGCGGGCCGCTTCCTCCCTTCTCTCATCCTCACTCGCTTCCCCTTCCTGGACGTATGGTGTGGTGTCGAAGGCCGCAGGAAAAATGAGCAGCTTAGGGCACAGAGCGGGCAACTCCTCTCCAAAATTCAAACTTTAGAGAAAGAACTAGCCGCTGTGACGGGAGTCTCGAGTCCCGAAGCCATAGAGAGTGAACCCGAATTGCCACCCGCGCTCGCGTCGGCAATGGCCGCGGTGGAGGCGCGCCTCACCTCTTATTTCCAGAAAATGTTAGAAGCGGCCATGTGCTGCTTGGAGACCAAATGCAGGGCATCGGTCTCTGTAGCCATCACCCGCTGCATGAAATCAAACACCAGAACTAGGGGATCCAAGCCTTGAACAGGCAGAAGAAAATTGTCCTCAACCTCACGGACGCGAAAGCAAAGGACTTCAAACCCGCATCTCCACCCGGTGCTGGCTCTGGGTCGGAGTCTCAGAGCCCCCAATCTCTCATTTCGTTCCTAATCATGGCACGATGGCTTAACACACGTTCCTCTCCTCCCAAAACGTACAATTCAGTAAGCGTAACGCAGTGGAAATGTAGAGGTTTTAAGGTTCGGCAAAAACGCGCGAACCTGCGTCTCTACTTCTAAACTTTCGAGGCTTTGCCCGACGTGGTTGCCCTCCAGGAGGTAGGAGCGGCAGCCAAGTTAACTACGCGACATTCAAGCGAGATACTTTGTCGTGTCTCCTCGTGCACAAGTCCTACACAGCCACCGAAATTGACCTCGATCTCAACATACCCTATTCATACATCATGGTGAGGATCCTCCCTCTTCGGCGATCGGATTCTCCCTTGCACGTGCTTAACGTATACTGCTCCCCGAAACTGAAGCGAGGGACCTTCGCAGGCCTCTTTAGCCGTTTGCTTAAAGAAGCGGGTCGCGATCCCTTGCTGACTGCGGGTGACTTCAACGCCCCTAGCCAGCTATGGGGCTATCGTAAGGAGGAAGTAAGTGGACGCATGCTGACAGAACTGGCGTCCACATTGGGCGTCACTCTCCACACCGACTCAGCATTTCCCACCTGCGCCGGCAACTCGGTGACCCTCGGCAGCAACAACTGTATTCTCAACACAACCGTTTACACTCGCCCCCTGAAGCGCCCCACAACGAAAGCCCGCATTCCCACTTGGACCACCCTTCGCCAAAATTTCCCACCATAAACTAACACGAACATCACAGAGCAGGATTACAAGACCTGGTTTCAGTCAGCCATGGCGCACCTTCACTCCCACGGGAAACAAATACAGCCCACAGAGGTAGTTACAGACGTGAACAACCACATCGTGCATTTCTGGGAAACACGCCGCGGCCTCATGCGCCGCTGGAAGCGTCACAAACACAACAAGAAGCTCAAAGCGCGCATTGCGGACCTCACCCGGCAAGCAGCAGAGTACACGGCCCAAATCGCTGACACCATCTGGGTGGACCGTTCCAACATGGCGGCGAGGCAAATATCAAGCCGGAACACGTGGCGGCTCTTCCGAACCCTGAAAATCCAACGCAGATACGAACGGAAACGAAGAAGCATCTACACAAAGCCATTCCAAGAAAACAACGCAGCTGGCATTGACCGTCCGCGATCGCTACCTATGCACAATTCAGGAACCCCGCGTATCGGTCTATTCCTATGCAGGCAAGTAAAACTCGGAGTTGGATAACCCATTCCGGTTCCACGATCTGCGGGCTTTCTGGCCAAAATGAAGAAGAGCACTGCGCCGGGCAGGGGCAAGGTCACCTTCAAACGTCCGGTGAACCTCCTTCACAAAGAGCACCAGTGCCTTCTTGACTATATCAATGCAACCTGAACGGTGGAACCCCCTTCTCATTGAATGGAAGACGGCCCTCGCAACCTTTATTCCCAAAGTCGGAAACCTAGTCGACACTGACAACCTCCGACCCATCTCTCTCATCTCGTGTGTGGGCAAATTGATAGAGACGATGGTGCGGCATCGGCTGTCTGAGTACCTTGAACAACAAAACACTTTCGCGGACACCATGTTCGAATTTCGCTCACACAGATCCGCACAGGATGTCCTGCTACAACTCGACCGTGAGAAGTAAACCCCATCACATGCACAATAAATGACAAAATCGTCCTCGCCCTGGGTCTCAAAGGGACGTGCGACAACACAATCCACGAGGTCATACTCACGCACTTGAGTCAAGCGCACTGTGTTACCGACACTGTCAATTACATCAAATAATTTCTTACAGACAGGCTCTCTTACAACCGAATACAGGATAAAGAAGACGGACTATTTTTGCTCGGCACGAGGGGCACTCCACAAGGCGCCGTGTTGTCCTCTCTGCTATTCAACGTTGCAATGATGCCCTTATCTGCTCTGTTGGGTGCGGTCGAAGGGGTGCAACACGCGCTGTACGCCGACGACATCTCTCTCTGGGTCACGCAAGGGCGTCTGGGGGGCATGAAGACCAGCCTGCAAACTGCTGCTAGCATATCTACCGCTATGCCCACGGCTGTGGTCTCCAATGCTCACCGCAGAAATCTCAATTCGTGCACCTGCGACCCTCGCGCTCACGCTCGACTCAAATCAATCTCTTCTCGCAAAACGGTCCTTTCAAGAGTCTATTCAAATGAGATTATTTTGGCTTTTTATACACAACCAGCGACAATGCGACACAACCCTCGCCAAGCTCCGGCAGGTGGCGGACCAGGTGGACCGCATGGCCCGCCGGGTTTCCAACAAGCGCGACGGGGTTTCGATGCAAGGATGCCTTGCGGCTGGCGAACGCATTCGTGACCAGTCGAGTCTTGTATTCGACTCCCTATCTTCACCTGCGACAACAGGAGGAGGATACTCTTGAAGTTATTCTCCGTGAAATCATGAAACGACCACTGGACTTCCCGGTCCCCACCTCTACCAGCCGTCTCATGGCACTGGATTTAAGGAATATTTTCAAGGAGCTTTGGGAGGCCCAGCTCACCAAAGACAGAGTCGGGTCGCCGTCTTCTTGCCTCACTTCACATCCAAGGCACTCAACTCACAGAGGAGAGACGTTGCATTCCAGAAAAATGGAGACGCGTCCTCCACGTGTGGCCTTTTCCCACCAACATGTCCAAAGAGGACCATAATGGTCGGCGCCTGGCGCGGGCGGAAGCCTTAGACCGCCAATAGGAAGCAAACCAGGAGTTTTCTACGCGGATATCTCCGGCCCTAACCCTAGAGAGTGGTACACAGCCGCGGTCATTCACAAGGGCGACACAGTATAGATGGCCTCAAGTTCATGGCGCACCCAAGAGAATTGGGAGGAGACCCTGTCCGGTTGCTGCACACTCGATGCCCAAAAGGCCTTAACACAGCGTGCCTAGGCTGCGGCAAATGCCAAAGGAGTGTCTGTCTAGGCATCCCACCTAGTGACATACCTCTCTGTAAATATAACAATAAATGTTTTCACCGCCACCACCGGCTGCATTTCGATAGAGGGAAAATGTAGAGGCGTCCGTGTGCTGTGCGGTGTCAGCGCACGTTAAAGATCCCTAGCTAGTCGAAATTACTCAGTAGAGTCCACAAAGTCACCTTTTTCCACTTCCACACCCTTCTCCTTCCCTTACCTTACGGCGTGATTTAGGTGTCCACAGTAACAAGTGTGACATATACTGCGCCTTTGCCTTCCTGTGAAGAAGTTATTTATTTTATTACTTACGAAGGGCCATAATGACCGGTGCCTGGTGCAGGCGGAAGCCTTGGAACGTCATTATGGGAACAAACCAGGAGTTGTCTACGTGTACGTCTCTGGTCCGAATCCTAAGGAGTGGTACACAGCTGCGGTCGTCGACAAGGGCAAAACCGTAGATGGCCTCACGTTCAAGGCCCAGTCACAAACCCACGCAGAAGAGGGGCCATCGCCCTCGCAGCCTCTGGCTCCTCCTCCAGATATGTAATAGCAGACTCGCGAAGGGCTTGTCGGAAAGGCTAACGAGCGGGTGCTCCTGCGCCTGCTCACCACCCGCTCACCAATAAATTGTTGTGCCCGGCTACTCTTAAACATTTTGATCTCCAATTTGACGGGCTGTGTTACGAAGGGCACTAGCGCGAACTATACGGCGAGCAATATGGTTCATGGCAAATGAGCGCGAAAAAGACGTACACGACAGAGAAAACACGCAACACGAGCGCTCACTAGTAACTGAAGGCTTTATTCGGACAAATAGCATTAAAAACACAAGATAGAGAAGATATATAGAAAACTAAATAAATGACGCATCAGGAGTCCTAATCAGGATATGACGTTACTATCAATGCGGATGAAGAAAGGCAAGTACAACCACATCCAAGATGCCTTCAGGAAGCCATAGACGTGCGAAAGCAGTACGCGCTGAGCGGGTTTACATGCGCCCGAGAAGTCGAAACAGCTTGCTGTTCGCGCGCGAGTGCGCGAAAACCCTAGTAGATCTCGAAATCGACCTGCCTTTCAAAAGTGCAGTTCCCATTTCTATAGCGAACAGACTGACGGTGCTGGACCTGTATCTAAACTTTAACGGCCGATCGAACTACACTGCAGAGCTTCTCCAGACATAATTCTCGCCGGTGGCGCGTTTGATCCGCCACATTTCCAACAGACTCGCGGGGCTCTACGAAAGCGAAACCATGCGAATTGTGCAGGCTTTGCTAATCAGCCGTGTGACGCTGCACGAATTTTGTAATGGCTAAATCGAAGCGAGCTGAATCGCCTGAATATCCTCCTGATTTCTGCTGCTAGACAGCCCTCGCACTGCCCCGCTAACACACCGCCTAGCTGATTCAGCTCGGCCTGCCCAACACGACAGTATGTTCGCGCGCTGTATTAGGAACTGTGAAGGTCCATCGGAGCGCAGTGTTTATTAGCCACCGGTCCTATATTTAAAAAAAGTCAAGAGGGACTTTAGCGACTAAAGTATATAAAGGCGAAAGCCTGAGAAACCTCATCTTGTCTAGAGTTCCTTTCATCTGCAATCCCACACTTTAACGCGCGCCAAGGAACGCCACGCGACAGCCACCGCAAAAGCGGGGCACACGTTGTCCACGACAGTATGAGCCATTAAAGGCTTTCGCCTTAAAATTAGGTCTCTGAAAGCGTACCCTTCCAAACCTATAATTTGCCTCCCATCGTAAGCCTCTTGTCGCATTCGTTGCAGCGTTACATATATAATTATAATTGGTTTACAGGAAAGGAAAGGCGCAGTGTCTATCCCACTTTCTCCGGCAAACGTGTTTGGACAGTACACCATCGCTCCTCTCGGGTGGCGTTCCTTGGCGCGCGTTCAAGTGTGGCATTGCAGATGGCAGGCACGCATCCAGCCTCGGCCAATCAGAACGGCGCAAAAGCGCGACGCACTTTGTCCACGACAACAATAGCCATTAAAGGCTTTCGCCTTCAAAAGTAACAACACCAAGCTACTTCGCCTAAGCGTATTCCCACAACGTACTATATAACGGCAATTATCTAGGCCGAGCGCCGGGCGCAGTAACAGGTTAAGCCTAACCCGCGCTGGACTTGACTGCATCCTGTGACAGCCGACGCAGCCTCGACTCCCCTGATGGGGCTGGGACAGGTGAGTCACCGCCGCTTGCGGCGGTGGCTGGCCTGCCACAGAACACCGTTTCGGTGGTGGACGACGGCTGTTGTTGCGGCGCGCGTCTTTCTCTGCCTCTTCCTTTTCTTTCTTCTCTATTTTCTATTCTGTCTGCACGAGGCAGCGGAGGTGGCTGAGCTACAGAGCCAGTAGCAGGCGCGTGCATTTTCTTTTCCTTCTTCCTACAGTCGCAGCAACAACAAATGATGTCGCAGACGTGTTTTGCACCCGGAAGCAATATCAAAATTATTCATGGACGCGTATTTGAGCAGTATATTAAGGAATGCACTGGAGCAGCAACGAGGGTTTTGCCGTGTGTAATAGCGTTAATGCCGGCGTTAGTAAGAAGTTTTGACAGTGCACTATCGCTTTATGAAGTAAAATTGGAATGTAGGCAGTGTGAACATGTCAGTCGTCTATACTGCCATTTTTTGCTCTGAATGCGAGCAGATAGCACGGAAAACACAGCACAAAATAGATGCGGTTAGCGGCAGCAGCCGTAGCAGCGCAGCTGATTCACTAAACCCTTCAACATTCATTCATTCATTCATAAACATTTATTCATGACGATGACCTGAGGCCTAGAGGGGAAGGGGGTGGGTTAAGTGAGGTTGAGGGCAAGTTTAGTGCCCTGCTAGACTTCATGTCGGAGTCTGGCGCCCTTAACCTCACACTTCTGGGTGCCTCGAGGCACATATGGCGTCGCTTAGCATGGTTCACTGGAGGTCCCATAGATGGCAGCAATTTTGCATAAGGCCTATGCCAAGTTCCTCTTTTACAGTTCCGACAAGGTGACGCCTATGCGAACTCCGCCTACATAGCAATGCAATGCTCACGCATTGACAAGGCGGGAAAGAAGGAAGAATAAGGGTCCTCTATTTTTTTTTAAACGTAGCGAAAGGTCTCGACCTAGCCGCGCCTCTCTGCGATAGGCCGGTTGGCGGCCCGTGACCTCTTCGCCGCCAAGCTCCGCCCAAAGGGCCCAGCAGTGCTCGCAGCGCCGCTGAAATTCGCTTTGGTCTGCGCTTGCGAGCATAGTATTGGCTGATTAGGCAAGCAAAAAGTACTTCACATGCCTTAATTACAGTTTTAGGACTGTATATGCAGTACTTGATGCGGACGCAAGAAGTACGTGTCTGAACTCGAATTTTGTAACACGCGTGACATACGACTATGCCGGGCTGCTGTTCCCTCGGCTGCCGGAACTGTGCGAAAGACGGAAAAAAGTTCTTTGTTGTTGTAATCAGGACTGCGTAAGGGAGAGAGAGAAAAAAAAAACATTTAATGAGCATAATAATCAGTAAGAATTCGCAGGAGCTGGATGGTCGGTGCCCCTAGTCCAGGGCTCCGCTGGCAGCAGCTGACTTGCGGACTAGCTGGGTAATCCAGGCTTGCTGGTCTAGGTTGTCGCTGGTCAGGGCCGCCTCTCACTGCTCGTGTAAGACAAATCGTATGACAATTTGTGGGTCTAGTGATGTTGATTGGTGTGTGGTACGCAATGTCGAGTTAAATAATTCAATGACTGATGAAATAAAAAAAAATGGATAAAAAAGGGCTTCAAAAGTGTCCGAACGAAATGGCTATGCTTGATGATGTAATCAAAATTTCCAGCGTTCATTTGATAAAGTCATTGAAATGAGTGAAGAAATAATGTTAAAGGGAAACGCGGGACCAAAGTGATGTGCTGACAAACATGACGACCGAGGAACACGGGCACGACAAAGCGTTGAGAAAGAGGACGACGCTGAGGGAGTGGACACTGCACGGCTACTGAAGTCTTAGCGTCGAGTTCAGCCCATCGCAGTGCTGTTACATTAAGTACATCCCCGTAACATCTTGGTGGAGGTCGCGGGTTCGACACAATCTGACGCTGGATCTCCGCAGTGGTCGTCATCTCGGAACCGTCTCGCTGACAACCGACGCGGCTCCATCTACCTCCGCAACTCCAACTGTCGTCGCAGCCCACCCCCGTGACCCTGGCCCATTCTGCGGTACAAATGAGGTCGATGTGGACGACTGGCTTTCGCTTTATGAGCGTGTTAGCCAGCACAACAGGTGGGACGCCACGCTGATGCTGGCCAATGTCATCTTCTACCTTACTGGCACGGCACGCGTGTGGTTCGAAACGCATGAAGCAGAAATACCCTCCTGGGATTTTGCAAACAAAAACTCCGTGACCTGTTCGGAAAACCGGTTGGCCGTCAACTTGCCGCCAATAGGAACCTCGCCAAACGTGCCCAGACATCTACCGAGCCTTATATTACGTATATACAAGACGTTCTGGCCCTCTGCCGAAAAGTTCATAAAGACATGCCAGAACGTGATAAGGTGGGGCACATCCTCAAAGGCATAGCCGACGATGCCTTCAATCTTCTATTCTGTCGGGACTGTGCTACGGTTGACTCCGTTCTGCAGGTTTGTCGACATTTCGAGCAGGCCAAACACAGACGTATTGCACATCGCTTCGATCGGCTCCCCAATACTGCCCCTACCTCCAAGTGCGAGGATCTGCCGACCCTAAGGCAACCTTCCAACCCTGAAACTGTGACCCGCATCGTGCGTCGTGAACTGGAAGCGCTCGCTCCTGCTGCATCCAACCAGCCTTCCTCGGACAGCAACCTAGCGACGATATCCCTCATTCAAGCCGTCGTTCGTCAAGAGGTTGCCAACTTGGGCGTCCCCTATAGCCACACCGTGGAACACCACAGTTCGAGCCCCGTCCCTCCCATGGTCGCCACCGCTACATCCCGCAACACCTACACGCCACGCTACCGATACCGCAATCCTGATGAGTGGCGCACCCCTGACGACAGGCCGATCTGTTTCACGTGCTCGCGTATTAGCCACATCGCTCGCCACTGCCGCAGCCGCTGGAAATCACCACCTCGACGTTTTCCTTACGTTGACCGCTACTCCGATTACGGTCACCCCCGTTTCACGCCTCGTTATGAGCCGCCCCGCACCGATACTACTCCGCCTCCTCCTGTGTCCAGTCGCTCTCCTTCACCGCCAGCCCGCCGTTCCCCTTCACCTCTTCCTAGCCGCAGTTCCTCGCCGTCCTCTGCCGCTCGCTTCACGGGAAACTAGCCAATGCAGCTCCCGGAGGTGATGCTGCATTGGTACCCCGACCTGGAAGTCCTCTACTGCCCATTTCGTCGCCCTGTAACCTCATCTCCCTGTTCGTGGATGGTGTTCCCGTCTCTTCCCTCATTGACATTGGTGCCCAAGTCTCGATCATGAGCTCATCGTTTTGCCGCCGCCTCAAGAAAGTACAGACCCCCGCCGCTTCGCCCCCCGTTCGTGTTGCCGATGGCAGTACTGCTGCCGTCACTGGGCTGTGCACTGCCCGAGTCACCCTTGCCGATCATCACATCCCTGTTTTGTTCACCGTCCTCAACCAGTGCCCTCACAATGTGATCCTTGGCCTTCTTTTTTTAACGGCCCACTCTGCCCTTATCGACTGCTCCAGCGGCCTTCTTCGTTTGGACCTACATGTCTGCTCAGAACATCCTCCATCTGCACCCCGCCTTCGCTCCACTGAGTTCGCTCTCCTGCCCCCTGACTCTGCTGTTTACCTAGCTCTGTCACCTTTCCTCCTGTGCCTGACGGTGACTATCTTGCTTGCCCTATCACCGAGGTCTCTCTTGACCGCAACATCGTTCTTCCTCATCGTACGCGTTACACAGAACAGCACCTACCTTCCTATCCTGATCTTCAGTCTGTCACCCCAAGTTCTCCCCGAAGGAATATCCCTTGCTACCTTGTCCCCTCTCACAGACTGCACCATTTGTGCACTCACTCCTGGCCCACATTCAAGCGTCCTTCCAACACCCGTACTCTCCACCACAATTACCGACCCTATTTCCGCAATGATTGCCTCTGACCTCAGCCCCGAACACGCTCAGGACCTGCACAACTTTTTGTTATCCTTCTCCGACATTTTTGACTTTGCTACCGGTTATCTGGGCCAAACAACAGTTGTGACTCACCGCATTGACACCGGCGATGCAAAGCCTGTACTTCGGAGGCCTTATCGTGTGTCCCTTTCTGAGCGCCAAGTCATCCAGCAGGAGGTCGACAAGATGTTGGGCAACGATATCATCGAACCTTCGAACAGCCCCTGGGCATCTCCTGTCGTGCTCGTTAGAAAGAAAGACAACAGTTGGCGCTTTTGTGTCTACTATCGACATCTGAACAAGATTACAAGGAAAGATGTTTACCCGCTGCCGCGAATAGACGATGCCTTGGACTGTTTACATGGAGCCCGCTACTTTGCCTCCATCGACCTTCGTAGCGGCTACTGGCAGATCTCTGTTGACGAACAAGACCGCGAGAAGACAGCTTTTGTCACACTCGATGGCCTTTACCAATTTAAGGTTATGCCTTTTGGACTTTGCAACACCCCTGCTACGTTTGAACGAATGATGGACTCCTTACTCCGCGGCTTCAAATGGACGACTTGTCTATGTTACTTGGATGACGTGATTGTCATCTCGTGCTCGTTCGAAAGCCATCTTTGTCGCCTTTCTTCAATCTTGGCACTTTTCCGCCGTGCCGGACTTCAACTGAACTCAAAGAAGTGCAGTTTTGGTCGCCGCGAACTTAAAGTGCTTGGCCATTTGGTGAATGCCACCGGCATGCAACCCGATCCCGACAAAGTTCGCGCTGTCAGTGCTTTTCCATCTCCTCATTCACCCCGTGATGTCCGCAGCTTTATAGGACTTTGCTCTTATTTTCGCCGGTTCGTCCCAAACTTTGCCGCTGTTGCTCGTCCTCTCACCAATCTGCTGAACAAAGGTGTTCCTTTCTCATGGGGACCAGAGCAGGCTAACGCATTCTCCACCCTCATCGCTGTTCTCACCAATCCTCCTGGGTTGGCCCATTTTAACCCGTCTGCCCCGACGGAACTTCGCACTGACGCCAGTGGCCACGGGATTGGTGCCATTCTTGCACAGCGACAACGCGGCCAACACTGTGTGATTGCCTAACGCCAGTCGTCTCCTGTCATCAGCGGAACAGAACTATTCTATTACGGAACGGGAGTGCCTGGCTCGCGTTTGGGCCGTTGGAAAATTCAGACCCTACTTGTTTGGCCGACCATTCACTGTAATTACCGATCACCACGCCTTATGTTGGCTCTCTTCCCTCAAGGATCCTGCTGGTCGCCTCGGCCGCTGGGCACTGCGCATGCAGGAGTATACCTTTTCCATTGTATACAAATCCGGTCGGCTTCACCAAGATGCAGACTGTCTGTCCCGTTATCCCGTCGATCCCCCTTCCTCTACTGACCATGAGTCGGACCCCTGTGTCTTCTCTATATCGGACTTTTCTCACATAGCCGACGAACAGCGGTTGGACCCAACCCTCAGTTCTCTTATCGACCGCCTCCGCACACACAGCCGTGACTGTTCCCTCGCCCTGTTCTTCCTTCATGGGAATACGCTATAGCGCCGCAACATGCGACCTGATGGCGCTGAGCACTTGCTGGTCGTTCCCCAACACTTACGCTCTGCCATTCTCGAACAAATTCACGACGCCCCTACAGCTGGTAATCTTGGCCTCTCACGCACATACGACCGCGTGCGACGGCGTTTCTTCTGGCCGGGACTCTACCGCTCTGTCCAACGTTATGTAGCCGCTTGCGACCTCTGTCGACACCAGAAGAAACCCCCTGTGCTACCACCTGGACACCTGCAGCCGATTGGTATCCCGACTGAGCCATTTTGTCGTGTTGGCCTTGACCTTCTAGGGCCCTTCCCCGAGTCCTTGTCAGAAAACAAATGGATAGCTGTGGCCACCGATTATGCCACGCGGTACGTGATCACTCGCGCCATTCCAACCAGCTGCGCCACAGACGTTGCTGACTTCCTTTTGTACGACGTCATACTTCACCATGGTGCTCCCCGTCAACTACTTACCGACCGTGGCCGCTGTTTCCTTTCCCGAGTTGTTGAGGAAATACTTCGTTCTTGCTCAGTTCGGCACAAGCTCACCTCTGCGTATCACCCTCAGACGAACGGCCTTACGGAGCGTCTTAACCGCACACTCACCGACATGCTCGCAATGTACGTATCCGAGAGTCATCGCGAGTGGGATATTAGTCTGCCATTTGTCACCTTTGCATAGTGTCACATTAGGCGCTGCATACGCATAAGGAAAGAAGAAGACTCTCGTGAGTTTGAGAGAAGACGACGTTCAACAGCGTCGGCCGGTGCCTGCAGAGAACGTCTGCTTGAAAGCCTTGTCTTCGGTGTCCGCACTCTGCTACAACCTGAACTACCCCGTAACACCTTGGTGGAGGTACTTTCGATTCCCCTTGCCACAGCTCCTCCTACTTTCGCGCCAGAAACCTGGATTTGCGCAGTGGACGTCATCTCCCTGAGCTCACCCCACCGACTACCACAGTAAGCATGGCATCCCAGGACGCATCACCCACTACGGAAACTCCAGCTGCCCCCATGGTTTTAACCAAAATCCGTCATCCGCCTATCTTTAACGGTGAAGCCAACAAGGACGTTGAAGATTAGCTCGACGAATATGAAAGGTGCAGCAAGAATAACCGGTGGGATGCTAGCATAATGCTTGCAAACATAATCTTCTATCTGGCGAGAACGGCGAAGACCTGGTTCCCCAATCACGAACAGGAGATGCCTACGTGGGACATCTGCAAACGGCAAACCAATTGGGCGAGCTCTGGCAGCCAAAAAAGACCTGGCTACTCGGGCTCAATCGTCAACCGAGTCATACCTGGCCTACAAACAGACGTTCTCTGCAGGCACCAGCCGACGCTGTTGAACGTCGTCTTCTCTCAAACCACGAGAGTCTTCTTCTTTCCTTATGCGTATGCACCGCTTAATGTGACACTCTTCGCGTCATGACACTGCTGGGTACTCTCCATTCTATCTTCTCTTTGGAAGAGACCCCTTACTGCCCTTCGACACTTTGCTTCCCGCCGCTGGCCCCGTCACAACCTATGCCCGCGATAGCATCGCCCGAGCCGAGGCTGCTCGCCAGATTGCTCGTCACAATCTCACTATCTCTCAAGAAGCTTTGTGGGGGCGTTCGAATGGGTTGAGAATTTCTCTGTTAAGTTGGAGAAGGACATCCTGTGCGGATTTGTATGGACGAAATCTGAACATGGTGTCCGCGAAAGTGTGCCTGTGTTCAAGATACTCGGATAGCCGATCGCGCACCATAGTCTCCATTAGTTTGCCCACACAGGAGGTGAGAGACATGGGGCGGAGGTTGTCCGTGCCTATTGGTTTGCCAGCTTTCGGGATGAAAGTCACAAGTGCCGTTTTCCAATCAATGGGTAAGAGGGTTTCCCCTGTCCAGATTGCGTTAATGTATTCGAGTAGGCACTGGTACGTCGAGTCAGGCAGGTTCGCCAAAAGCTTGACGGTGACCTTGTCCCGACCAGGCGCGGTGCCTCTCTTCATTTTGACTAGACTGGCCCGAAGATCGTGAAGCTGGAAAGGTTTGTCCAGCTCCGAGTTCTCCTTGCCTGCGTAGGAGTAGACCGATCATCGGGGGTCTTGAGCTGCGCACAAGTAGCGGTCCCGGAGCGATTGTGCCAGCTGCATAGTGTGCCTTTAAAGGAGTGGATTGCTCGGTGTAAATGTTTTTGGGTTTCGGTGCGGGTCTGCTTAGGATTTATGAGAGCTCGAAAGAGCCTCCATGTATTACGGCTAGACATTTGTCGGGCCGCTGTATTGCAACGATCCACCCAGTTCAAGTCAGCGAGCTGGGCCGCGTACTCGGCGGCTCGGTGGGTGATATCGGCAATACGTTCTTTAAGTTTGCGGTTGTGTTTTTGGCGACGACAGCGGCATGTGAGGCTGCGGCGAGCTTTCCAGAGGTGAATGAGGTGATTATCCACGTCCGTTATTGCCTCTGTGAGCTGGATCTGCGTTTCATGTGTGCGAATGTGTGACATCAGTGGCCGGGACCAGTTGGTGTACCCTTGCTCTGCTATGGCAATGTTGGTAGTGGTGGGAAAATTTTGTCGGAAGGTAGTCCAATTAGGGATGTGGGCTTGTGTGGTAGGATGCTTGAGGGGGCGTGTGTAGATCATGGTATTAAGAAGGCAGTGGTCGCTGCCGAGGGTTTCCTCGGTGTTAACCCAGTCTGCGTGTCGTATGTTGCGAGTGAAGGCAAGATCCGGACACGTGTCCCGCCTCACGGAGTTACCTACGCGCGTTGGGTAAACAGGTTCGGTGTGGAGGGTGGGGTCTAGTGTGGACACAAGCTCCGCCAGTTTGCATCCTCGCACCTCCTCTTTACGGTACCCCCACAGCTGACGGGGGGCATTAAAGTCACCCAATATCAGGAGGGGGTCTCGACCCGCTGTCTTCAGCGCACGGCTAAAGATGTCTGCGAACGTCACTCGTTTGGGGGAGCAGTATATGTTCTGTATGTGCATGGCAGGATCTGAGCGGCGGAGGGGTAAGATCGTTACCATGATATATGAATAGGGAAGCGTTAGGTCTAGATTCATTTCTGTGGCCGTGTATGATTTGTGTACGAACAGACAGGAAGAGGTGTCTCGCTGGAAAGTCGTGTAGTTTGTTAATTTGGCCGCCGCTCCTGGCTCCTGGAGGGCGACTACGCCGGGCAAAGTTTCGAGTGTTTCTAAGTAGAGGCATAGACTCGCGCGTTTTTGGCGGTTCCTGAAGCCCCTACAGTTCCATTGCATTACCAATAATGATTGACATGATTTGGGGGGGAGGGGCGGCTGTTAGGCTGTCCCGCCATGAGTGATATTTAGTGAGACTGGTACAGACGCCACTCCGGAGCCGGCACCTTAGGTAGGTGCGGGGCTGGAGTCCTCGTTATCCGAATCCGCAATAATTCGGGAGTATTTTGAGAGACGGGACATATGTATAAACAGGCCCTGCTCGACGGCCTGTTTTTGTAAGACGGGACGTGTTTTTAAGGTTCCCAGCCCGACGACACGTTCTGGGATGATCCTGCATATATTTGGAGACAGTTTCAGGAACCACTGACGAGCATTTGGCTGCGACGTGGTCCATGGCGGCCTCCACCATGTTTTGCAGTTGGGAGGCGAGACGCGTCTCCAAAGCGGCCATAGCTGACGCGAACGCGGCCGGCAGCTCCGGCTCACTCTTCATGGCGTCTGAGCTCTGGGGACTCGACGCGGCTGTGAGTTTGGCTTCCAAATTTTGAATTTTAGCGAGCAATTGCTCGTTCTGTGCCCTGAGAAGCTCGATTTGTTTGCGACTCTCGGCGTCTACGCCGGTGACAGCGGGAGGGGAGGTTTAGAGCGCGTGCTGCACGCCTTCGACCTCAGCCACCTGGGCCGGCAAACGCATTATGGCAATGTTAAAAAGCAGCGGGGAGAGAACTGCGCCCTGAGGTGTGCCCCGCGTGCCGAGCATAAATGGTCCGTGCTCCTTGTCTTGTAATTTGATGTATGAATGTCGGTCTGTAAGGAATTGTCTTATATAATTGAACGTATTGCTGCCACAGTGTGTTTCACTTAGATGGGTCAGTATGACTTCGTGTGTGACGTTATCAAAAGCGCCTTTTAAGTCTAGGGCGAGTACTACAGGCCCAAAGGGCCTTAACGCGGCGTGCGCGGGCGGCGGCAACCGCCAATGGGTCCTTGACTAGGGTCTCCACCCAGTATTATAAGGCCGGATCCCTTAAGACTCCGTGTCAAACCTCCCAATATGAAATAAACGTTTTCACCACCACCACCACCACCTCAAGAAGCTCAAAAACGCCGCTACGAAGCTCAACACCACGATGTGCACTATCCTTTCGGATCTCTGGTGTTGCTCTGGCTTCCGTGCCGTCGTGTGGGTTGATCAAAAACTTCTGCCCCACTACACAGGTCCTTACCGTGTACTACGCCCAGTGACCGACGTTACCTATGAGCTTGCACCGCTCCACCCAAAGTCACCGACTGCTACACCCACTTCCGAAATCGTACATGTCGCCCGCTTAAAGCCGTATTACTCCCCCTCCACATCGCACGCCTAATACGCACTGGGACGTTGACTTTTGCCGAGGGGGGTAGTGTTACCGGGAAACGTGGGACAAAAGTGATGAGCTGACAAAGACGACGACCGAGGAACACGGGCACGACAAAGCGTTCAGAAAGAGGACGACGCTGACAGAGTGGACACTGCACGGCTACTGAAGTCTTAGCGTCGAGTTCAAGCCATCGCAGTGCTGTTACATTAAGTTCAGTTTAGTTCAGTTCAGGCGTTCAGTCGTGTCCGACTCTTCGTGACCCTATGGACCATGTCACGCCACGCTTTCCGGTCTCTCACTATCTTCTTAACATCACATAACTGCATCTGCAGTGCCTCGAGGATGCCATCTAACCATCGCGTTCGCTGCCTACCCCTTCTCCGGCGACCCTCAACCTTTCCCAACATCAAATCTTTCTCCAGCGACTCCTCTCTTCCCATCAGATGACCAAAGTAGCTGAGCTTTAACTTTAGAATTTGACCCTCCAATGAGCAGTCAGGGTTTATGGTCGACAATATCGACTGATTTGATCTTCTGGCAGTCCAAGGAACTCTCAAGAGTCTTCGCCAGCACCACAATTCAAACGCGTCAATTCTTCGGCGGTCAGCCTTTTTCACAGTCCAACTCTCGCATCCATACATCACAACTGGAAAGACCATAGCACGAGTTATACGGATCTTGGTTGGCAGGCTAATGTTTCTGCTCTTTACTAGGCGGTCAAGGCTAACCATTGCTCTCTTTCCCAGAAGCAGGCGTCTCCTAATTTCATGGCTGCAGTCTCCTTCCGAGGTAATCTTGGAGCCCAAGAACAGAAAATCTGTCACAGCTTCCACTCCTTGTCCATTGCTGCTCCAGGACTTGATAGGGCAAGATGCCATGATCTTTGTCTTTTTAATGTTCAGTTTAAGCCCAAACTTCTCACTCTCTTCTTGTACGCGCATCAGAAGTCTCTTGAGTTCCACTTCCCTTTCTGCCATTAAAGTGGTATCATCCGCATATCTAAGGTTGTTGATACGTTTTCAAGCAATCTTCACTCCAGCTGAAGACTCGTCCAGACCGGCCTTCCTCATGATGCACTCTGCATATAGGTTAAATAGGCAGGGCGACAGTATGCAGCCTTGCCTCACCCCTTTCTCAATCGGAAACCAATCAGTAAGACCATGCCTTGTTCTGACTGTGGCTCTTGCCCTTCATACAGGTTCCTGAGTAGACAGATGAGGTGAATTGGAACTCCCATCTCTTGGAGAGCTTGCCACAATCTGCTGTGATCTACGCAGTCAAACGCTTTCGCATAATCAATAAAGCAGAAGTAAATGGGTTTCTGGAACTCTCTTGCTTTTTCCATGATCCAGCGAAGGTTGGCAATTTGATCTCTAGTTCCTCTGCCCTTGCGAAACCCAGCTTGCACGTCCGGAAGCTCCCGATCCACATACTGCTGCAGCCTACCTTGTAGGATTTTCAACATCACCTTGCTAGCGTGCGAAATAAGCGCGATCGTGCGGTAGTTGGAACAATCTTTGGCACTGCCTTTCTTTGGAATGGGGATGTAAACTGACCTCCTCCAATCCTGTGGCCACTGCAGGGTTGTCCAAATCTTCTGACATAATGTATGCAGTGTTAACAGCGTCGTGGTTGAGGTTTTGAAGCAACTCAGCTGGAATACCATCAATTCCGCTAGCTTTGTTCTTAGCAAGGCTGGCTAAGGTCCATTCAACTTCACTCTTCAGGATGCCCGGCTCGAGATCAGTAATCACAACCGTCTTATGTTGGGTTTGGACATCCGGGTCCTTCTTGTACAGTTCTTCTGTGCTGGTACGGCATGCGTCTGGTTCGAGACGCACGAAGATCTAACATCCTGGGACATGTGCAAAGAGAAGCTTCGGGATCTCTTTGGCAAGCCGATCGGACGCAAGCTCGGCGCTAAAAAGGACCTGGCATCGCGAGCACAGTCGTCGACCGAATATCTGTCGTATATACAAGACGTACTAGCTCTATGCCGCAAAGTGAACAGCGCCATGCCCGAGTGTGACAAGGTGGGCCACATCTTAAAGGGCATTGCTGACGACGCTTTTAACCTTCTATTTTGCAAATATCGTACGACGGTCGACTCCGTCCTCGAGGTATGCCGGCGGTTTGAGCAAGCTAAACATCGTCGTATTGCTCCCCGCTTCGACCGCTTGCCAAACACAGTTGCTACGTCTTCGTGCGAAGATCTGCCACCACTGCAGCAGCCGTCCCACTAGCCAAACTTGACCAGGATCGTTCGCAGAGAGCTGGAGGCAATGGCCCCCGTCGCATTCACACCGCAGCCGCAGATGCTACTATAGCACTGATCCAAGCTGTCGTTCGCCAAGAATTCGCGAACGTGGGCCTTAATGCGAGCGTAAGCCTCAGCTCTTGTCAGCCGTCTGCACAGCCATCTGTCCAGCCTACCGTTCCGGTGGTAGCTGCTGTGGCTCCGACTGCGCCCTTCCCGACGCGATACCCCGAATCTACCCGACGCTACCGCAACCCAGAAGAATGGCGGACCTTGGACAACCGACCCATCTGCTTCAACTGCTCACGTGCCGGCCACATTTCTCGCCATTGCCGCAGCCGTTGTGTTCCGCCACCTCTACCTCGCTACTATCATGATCGCAGCACCGCCTACGGACCACACCCAACCTCTCTTCGTGATACGCCCTCTCGTGACTTTAACTCGTCATCCCCGCGCATGTCCAGCCGATCGCCGTCTCCCCAGACCCGCCATTCCTGCTCGCCCCTACCTCACCGTTCCTCGTCCCCTCACTTCTCTGGCCCGCTCCCGGAAAACTGATCAATGCAGCTCCCGGAGGTGAAGCTGCATTGACGACCCGGACCGAAAATCCTCTGCTGACCCTTGCTCATCGCCGCAATCTTCTAGATATCTGTGTAGATGGTGTGCCTGTTACCGCCCTCATTGACACTGGTGCCCGAATTTCCGTCCTCAGCTCTTCGTTTCGCCGCCAACTCAAAAAAGTTGTCACACCCGCCTCTTCATCAGCCGTTCGTGTCGCCGATGGAGGCGTCGCTGCCGTCGTGGCACTTTGCAATGCGCGCGTGAGCATTTGTGGTCGAACTACCCCTGTGCTCTTCACTGTAATCGACCGCTACCCTCACGATATGATCCTCGGCATCGACTTTTTTACGGCGCACTCTGCCCTGATTGATTGTTAAAGTGGCCTCCTTCGCTTAGACCTGCCTTTCTGCTCCGACCGCACAGATATCAAGCCACGCCTCTGCTCCGTCGAGTTTGTTCGCCTACCGCCCGAAGCTGCCATGTATGTTCCTTTGGCCCCGTTTCCTGCTACTCCTGATGGTACATACGTCACTTGTCCAATCACCGATGTTGTTCTCACCGTAACGTCATACTCCCTCACACTGTCCTGACCGTCCCGGATAACAGAACCTATCTTCCCGTCCTTAACATTAGCCGCTCTGTCCAAGTTTTGCCCCATGGCATTGCACTCGCTGACTTGCTTCCGTTGGCTGACAGCGAAGTTTCGGCCCTCAAGCCTGTGCCTCTGTCTGAGCCCCCCGTATCAGCTTCTCGTTCGACCATTTTTACTCTAATGATAGCACCGGATTTGACACCTCAGCAAGCCAGTGGTCTCTCCGACCTTTTGTTTTCCTACAGCGACATTTTTGATTTTCGCGACCGACCTTTGGCCCAGACATCTGTCGTTACCCATCGCATAAATACTGGTGATGCCAGCCGTATTCACAAAAGGCCTTATCGAGTCTCTCTTGCTGAGCGCCACTTGATACAGAAGGAGGTCGACAAGATGTTGACAAATAATATCATTGAGCCTTCCTGCAGTCCCTGGGCGTCTCCTGTCGTTTTAGTCAAAAAGAAAGATCAAACTTGGAGATTCTGTCTAGATTACCGCCACCTCAAGCAGATCACTAAAAAAGACGTTTATCCGCTCCCGAGAATTGACGACGCCCTAGACTGCTTGCATGGTGCCAGCTATTTTTCCTCGATCGACATGCGTTCCGGCTACTGGCAAATAGCTGTCGACGAACGGGATCGAGAGAAAACCGCATTTGTCACCCCTGACGGACTATATCAATTCAAGATCATGCCATTTGGCCTCTGTAACGCTCCTGCGACCTTCGAGCGCATGATGGACTCGCTTCTCCGTGGCTTCAAGTGGACAACGTGCTTATGCTACTTAGATGACGTTGTCGTTTTCTCTCCCACGTTCACAAGTCACCTTGAACGGCTTTCTACGATACTGGCAGTCTTTCACCGCGCCGGTCTTCAACTCAACGCAAAAAATGCAGCTTCGGCCGCCGCCAGATCAAAATCCTGGGACATTTGGTTGACGAAAATGGTGTGCAGCCCGATCCTGATAAAGTTCGTGCAATCCGCGAGTTCCCTATACCACGTAATACAAGTGATGTGCGAAGTTTTCTCGGGCTCTGCTCCTACTTCCGTCGCTTCATTCGGAACTTCGCTGACCTAGCACGTCCCCTTACCTCCCTTTTGCAGAAAAACGTGAATTTCTCGTGGAGCCGTGAACACGCTCAGGCCTTCACAACGCTCATTTCCGCCCTCACCGCTCCTCCTGTACTGGCGCACTTCGGCCCGTCTGCGCCTACAGAACTGCGCACCGACGCTAGCGGACATGGTATTGGCGCTATCTTTGCTCAGTACCAGCACGGCCACTCTCGTGTGATTGCCTATGCCAGGCGCCTTCTATCTCAGTCCGAGCGCAATTATTCCATTACGGAGCGCGTTTGGGCGTTGACCAAATTCCGCCCTTATTTGTTTGGGCGGCCCTTCAGCGCAGTGACGGACCATCATGCCTTGTGTTGGTTTCATCACTTAAGGGCCCTACTGGCCGCTTAGGTCGCTGGGCCTTGCGATTAAAAGAATACACGTTTACTGTTGTGTACAAGTCAGGCCGCCTACATCAAGACGCCGACTGCTTGTCTCGCCACCCCGTTGACCCTCCTGAACTTCCTGACAATACTGCTGACGACTGCGTTTTGTCCATTTCGAACTTTCTCCACATCGGCCTTGAACAGAGTCGTGATCCTTCCCTGCGCCCCATTATTGATCACCTGCGCAACGACAGCACCGATCCGCCCATCAGTATGTTTGTGCTGCTTAATAACACATTATACCGACGCAATATGCGCCCAGGTGGTGTAGACCTTTTGCTTGTTGTCCCGACACATCTACGTTCTGCTGTTCTTGCGCACCTTCATGATGCTCCTACAGCACGGCACCTTGGAGTGTCCCGCACATACGACGATGTTCGACGGCGATTCTACTGACCTGGCCTCTACCGCTCTATTCGTCGCTACGTCGCCGCCTGTGAGCTGTGCCAGCGCAGGAAGACCCCGTCTCTTCACCCTAGTGGGCCCCTGCAACCCCTCGCAGTTCCAACTGAGCCCTTTTCTCGAGTTGGTCTCGACCTGCTTGGGCCATTTCCCACATCCACTTCAGGGAACAAATGGATTGCCATAGCGACCGATTACGCCACCCGGTATGCCATAACCAGAGCTATCCCCGCCAGCTGTGCCTCCGACGTTGCAGACTTTCTTTTGCATGACGTCATCTTGCTCCATGGTGCTCCTCGTCAGCTGCTCACCGATCGCGGTCGCTGCTTCCTTTCTAAAGTTGTTAATGACCTTTGCGCTCATGCGCTACGCGCCACAACTTCACAACGGGCTACCATCCACAAACGAACGGTCTTACTGAGCGCCTTAATCGTACCCCGACCGATATGATGTCAATGTATGTTTCTGACCATCACCGTGACTGGGACATCTCTTTACCTTTCATACCATTCGCTTATAACTCCTCACGGCATGATACCGCCGGATACCCTCTCTTTTATCTATCTTCGGCCGCGACCCTCTACTTCCCTTCGACACCTTACTGCCTCTTGACGATTCCTCCTGCAGTTACGCTTCTGATGCCATCGCCCGCGCTGATGCCGCCCTTCATATTGCTCGAGACCGGCTTCGTGCGTCCCAGCGTTCTCAAAAGCACCGTGACGTCTACTACCCTCCCGGCTCCCTCGTACTCATCTGGCTCCCTGCTCGACGTGTAGGCATGTGCGAGAAACTTCTGCCCCGCTACATGGGCCCTTACCAGGTCTTGCGGCAACTTACCGTCGTGACGTACGAGATTATCCCTGTGAACCGCCACTCTCCTGCCAACCATCATCCAGAAGTCGTGCATGTCGCCCGTCTCAAACCTTATATCTCGCGCTCACCTTTGTAGTCTACGCACCGGGATTGTGCTTCTTCCGCTGGGGGGGGGGGGGGGGGGGGGGAGGGGGGTATTGTTACGGTACGTAGTGAAAGAGACGATGGCGAAGTGCTGGGCTAGTGGAGAAAGACGACGCTGCAGCTACGTCTGGTTCTCCTGTGAATGTGTCCCGGACGGTGAACTGTTGCGGCTACGACGTACCATCGCCTCCTAACATCTCGACGTGCCTCGTAACAACATACCTGCTCAAGTGAAAGCGATGCTTTCATTTCAGCTTCGCTTAGCAGGGTGCAGGCTAAAATTTACTGAAACCTTTAAAGCCACAAGAAAGATAATTCGTTTTTCAAAAGAAGCTGGACTTTTTACGTCTACGAGAAAAAGTAAAAATTCCAGTTCAAGAGCGGCGTATACCGTAAAAGTTTCATAAAAAAATTACCGTCAATGCTTCCTCGAGTAGGCAAAGCAACGGGACGCAGCTTTTTTGACGACAGATACGCAGACGGTTCGAAGTGCTTGGAACAAACCCGCAAGTCTCGCAGCTGCCATGGTGTCTTCTTCTCCAGGCTGACGTTGTGGCAGAACTGCACCCACGCTCGGCACCTGGACGTGATGCAACGTGCACGTTATTCACAATTGCGCCGTAAGGAATCATGCATACTCCAAACGCCAATGCGTCATTATTCCTGTTAATGCTAACTGCAGTACAATATACTTCCATTATATCTGAACAATGGTAGTAAATGCTCGCCCCAAGCTCTCAGCGCCCAAGAGTGCGGTTACGTACGCTCGTCCCCATGCCATGCGGGTAGCCATACTTTTCTATGGTTAAGATTGACGAGAATTAAGTGCGTTTAAAGTTACCCTAACGGTCATGCATATGCAGAATAGCAGTAACAAGACAGGCAGTAACTCCTGCTGAGTGAATTCAGGTAAAGCACCCTCAAGGCCGCGCATATACACATGGCTGAATTTCGATACTACCAGTTTCGAGGGTCAAATTGGCTTCGCGGTGTTGGAAAACTAAAGTGTTGTGCTCAGACTTGTCAAGCAGCACAATTGGTTTTAAATTGGCCTTCCAGTCAGTGGCATGCGCGTGGTTGCTCTTGAGAGCCCGGTATCAAGTTAACGCTGGGGGTGATAGCCGGCTGCATAAAACTCACCATAAATCAGACAAATGGTGGGCCTCTTTCGCACAGCTCAGCGCTTAAAGTGTGTGCCCTGTAGTGTAGTTCATAAATACCCCCGAAAAAAAAGAAGCCACGTGCGCACGAACTGGTTACAGAAACAGAAGCGAACAGCCCAACGAAAGCATTCGGAGCATACCTAGAGCAGACGCCTTGTAGCAGACGACACTGACAAGAGCTCACCTGTGAAAGTCCAGCGGGAAGCGGTGTAGCTTGACACCGACGGTACTGTCCATGCTGTCGCAATGTGCTACGGCGCATCGTTTCTTCACATGCCGCAAGCTCATCTTGAAATAAAGCGCTAAGCGCTTCAACAGAACAGCGCGAAGCGTGCAAAGACGGAAAAAGACTTCGCACTGGCCGCACTTCGAAGGAAACGACAAAACCAAGAAAACTGCCGCAGCGGTGCAAAACGGTGAAATTTCACAAAACGGTGACAGAGAAGCGACGCGCAAGGACGACGAAAACTTCGCAGAAGGGGCATTTCGAGACCGGCGAGCTAAATTTATAAGCTTTACCAGGCGCGCTATTGCAGACAGCTGGCGATCAGAAACCGCTTCGTGAGCTCCCGCGGCCACTGTGGCCGGGTGCCGAAACAAGGCCTGCAAAGTCAAGCTGCAAATGCACCGCACACTCATCAACAGGGGGGGTAAAAAGAACGTTGCAAAAAATAAAAAATGCAACGTAATGTTTTGCTGAAATAGTTTACCTATTTTATAAAACGTGGCATTAAAATATTTATTTCTTTACGTAGTTTTATAGCGTTTTTATTTGTGCTTTTGAATTTCATTATGTAAGTGTTTCGGCCCCCCCAAAGTGGCTGTGCTGCTGTCGCGCTAGACTGTTTTTGGGCCCAGCTATAGTGCCTACCAGTATATTCTAGGCACTATAGACCAGCCTTCGCCACCATTTTACATCCGTTGTCAGTGCAGCGTTGTCCTTGTGTGCGTGTGTGTGCCTCTTGCGCTTTGTGTTGGTGGTGTTACCTGCTCTGCAGCCATCTTCCAATGAATTATGTTTCCTCAATTTGCCATTCTTTATTTGCTTCATATATTGCTTTTCTTATAGCCTGCTGTGCGATATTCGGTGCTTCTTGCTCGGATGGCGCTCTTGAATCTTGACGTTCAGCGGAACGCGTTGTTTGCTTTCGATGCCACGCCGGGAGACTCTTCCGTTAAATGGATGATGCAAAAGGCAATAGCATTTCACACACAGGGACGTTTTTTTTTTTATTTATGATCTAAGTTTTTTATTTTCCAGATACCTATACTTAGCATAAGCAAACATTGGCTTTCCATTCTGAGCATTCTGGCACATTTTCATTCTTTATCCAATGTTTCCTTTTTCAATTTTATCACTTAACTGATGTATTGCACACACCTAATTTCCATAATAAGCAACATCAAGCATTGGCTTTTCACTCTGAGAATTTTACCTTTTAGTGCACCTTTTTAATTTTATTTGATCAATACCACTCAAACGTTTCTTGATTAGCATCAGCCAGCATTGGATTTTCATTCTGAGCATTCTTACACAGTTGAATCCCACGTTTATTTCGAAAGCAATAAAACGCCAGGTTTCGAGCCTTCAGCGTAGTGTGGTCTGGTAGTTACACTTTACACCACGTGACTACTGACGTCATACCAGCGCGAAAGCTGGACTACCAAGTCTGTTCTTCAGCGTAGCATGGCTAGTAGCCACGCCGGGTGTTTCGCGCTTCTCCCACTAGGTGCGCTGTGGTCTAACAGCTTGGACGATTCGCACTAGGTGCCCACTGCAAAACCACAAATGAGGCGGTACAGGGAGATATGGGCTGGACATCTTTCGAAGTACGGGAAGCTCAGAGTAAATTATTATATGAGGAACGCCTGAGGAAATTGGACAGTAATTGATGGGAAGCTAAAGTATTTAGATATCTATACTTAAAAAGCGTTGACTCCCAATGGGGGGAAAAGAACTAGGAAACTAACTAGTAAGTATGCTAGTCACAAAGACGGAGAAATAAAGAGCGTTAAGCAACAGGTGAAAAACACACAAGGTAAAAATTGAATAAATTCGATGGAAACGAAACAAAGTGTAGAATTATACTGAAACTGGAAAAGGCAGATCAGGAAGGAAGCTTTCTTTGATAACTCAAGAGGCAGTGCCCTACTTTTTGAAGCTAGATCAGGGTGCCTTAGAACACGCAGCTACAAAAAGAAATTTAACAATGGAGATGACGCATGAGCTGTATGTGGTAACTCCAATGAAACAATTGACCATATTATACTCGAATGTAATGGTATCCATCCGGAAGTTGATGCAGGCGCAGTCACTGTTCCTGAAGCTCTGGGGTTTAGAGATGCCAGTGGCCGGGTGAATAAACCGGCGGTGGAAGCTAGCAAAAAACGCCTGGAATATTGGTGACTTAAAAGCAGAGAAGTGACATAATGTTAGTAATGTAGAAACAAGAATTTAATAAATAGAATGTTGTATAGTTCACAAATCTAAAACAATAATTAAGATATAGGGAGAAAAATGAGCATGATAGCTACTGCTACCACCCTGTTTCAAAGGAGACGCTCCTATTATAGTGCCTAGAAATATGCCAGTATATTTCTAGGCACTATACTCCTATATTCTATCCATCCATCCAACCATGTGGTAGGGTGCCTCGATGCGCGCGCCCCCCTCGCCGCTCCGGAGGGTGGGGACATTCTTTGAAAGGGTTAGTGGCGCCTGTTACGTTTCTCCACCGACAAGTGGGATAGCGGACGCGGCCACCGCATAGCAACAGGCAGAACCGCGAGCGGATCGGCCATTTCGACGCCGTTCATCGGCCGCGCAACGCTTTTTTTTTTTTTTGTACGCAAACTTGCCATAAAGCATATTATATAAACTCATGTAAATGGTTTTCCGTGAGGAACCGGAGCAGCCTCCCGCTCTTAGCGTTGTCGGTGAGCCATTTAGAAAAGTCATCTTCCCTTGTTGTGGTTAGACCCACTTCGCGCAGAATCTTTGTCCTTGATTCCCTTGTCCCTGCACAAGTCCATAGCAGGTGGCGAACATCCACTTCTGCAGCTGGTGTGGAACATTTTGGGCATGTGGTTGGTCCGATTTCAGCTTGCGATTCCCATCGGCATTTTACCGACGGGGTAAGGGCCGCCCCAGCTCTTATCCTTCTAAGGGAAACCTCCTCCAATCTCGTTAAGTTACGAGGGAGTGGGAATGTACACGGGGGAATGAGGGCATGTGTACTTTTCCTTAAAGAGGATGCTAAAATGGAAACAGCGGAGCGGGCATCGAAAGGGAGCCTGGTGGGGGGCGCATTAGTATGTGGAACTTCGTGTGTGAGGTGGTCAACTTTTCTCTGCTCAGCGTTCTCAGCATTGTCTTGTGTCCAATGTATCTGGATGCTTATCTTTGTTTTTTTATTGAGTGCGTGGATTTCCTGGGTAACAAATAGCGTCTTCGTCACTTTCTTTAGTTGTTTTATGGCGGCTAAGGAGTCTGTATAGATGTGGGCTTCTGTTATTGAATCTATTTTATTTATGGCCTCCATAGCATCGCGGATTGCATAGAGTTCCATCACAAGCGGGTCCGGGTATTCTAAAAGATATTCTTTATGTACCTTTAGTTCGCTGTGTGTTGGACTAGTAGCTGCTGTTCTACCGCCATTTTCTATAATTGATGCGTCCGTATATGCAATTAAGGTACCTGGAAGTGCATCAACCAGAGGTCGAGATGCCAGCTTTTCTTTGCGACAAAGCCGAGTGGTCTTGTTTGTCGTGATAGTAGTGAATTCCCAAGGAGGGGGGTCAGCCATTGGTGGTGTTCGAACTGCCACTTCGTTGTACAAGGATGCTATGGGCGTAACGTACTTTCGCTTCATATCCCTTGTTGCCTCTCGTTGTTCAATTAATTCTGTCAACGTATTTATCTGTGCAAACTCTTGGAGAATAGGGATAGGGGTAAGTTTTGGTAAGGCCGTGATGGTGCGCATTGCGTTTCTATTTATTGTTTCCAATTTTGCCCATTGCCGCCTCGTGAGTCTTTGGAATTGGGCCTGGTATAGTATCCTCGGCTGTAACACTGATTGTACAAGACGTCTTGCCATGTCCGCTCGAGCTCCTCCTCCCCTAGACGAAATGCGTTTTATCAAGTTTAAGGAAGTCGCAGCTACTTTTTTCACCTTATGAAGCCATTGTGTTCCTTTGCCGGATTTGTGAATTTCTAGGCCAAGAACTCTCAACTCGTCCACCTCTTCCAGTGCCTGATTTCCAATCTTTAGGGAGACTCTTTGCGTTGCCAATTGTTTTCTTCCATTCTTGTTGGCAACATGAATGTAACTGGACTTTTGAGGTGATAATTCCAGGCCTGCACTTTGCACGTACTCATCTATGGTATTTAAAGCCTCTTGCAGATGCCGATTCTGTCTGTCAATTTGTTTATGAACAGACCAAATCGTGACATCATCTGCGTATATCATGAACCCCACCTCTGGTATTTTAGCTAATTTCCACGCTAATGGGATCAGTGCGATATTAAATAATAAAGGTGCTAACACTGACCCTTGTGGCACGCCTCTGTTCGAGGTGTAATTGCCAATTTGTTTTCCGTTTATCCGGATAGAAAACGTCCTGTCCTTAAGCAGACTATGTACTGCTTTTATGACCTGCAAGGGAATGCCCATACATTCCATGTTGCTAAGAATCTTGGCATGTAAAACGTTGTCGTATGCCTTCGCCATGTCGGTAGCCACTACAGTGCGCACTAGGTGGCTATAAGGCGACACGTGTATGACCTCTTCAGCGAGCACAGCCAGTCCATTTTCTGTCCCAAGGTTTGTTCGGAACCCAATTTGTCGAGCATGGTATTTTTTATTACTTTCCAACCACCATGACAGGCGGGTGGCTATCATCTTTTCATAGATTTTGCAAATTGTGGGTGTTAGCGAGATAGGCCGCAAAGATTCTAGACTTGTGGGAGGTTTCCCAGCCTTTGGTATTGTTACCACCACCGAGTGTTTCCAGCCGAGTGGAATGTCTCCTCCTTGCCATACCTCATTTACCACATCCAACAAGCCGTCAACTGCGGCTCCTTCTAAATTCTTGAATACTTCATAAGGAATATCGTCATGTCCAGGCGCAGTTTTACCATTCGCTTCTTCTATAGCAGCCAATAACTCCAATTTGGTAAATGGTAATGTTATTCCTGTTTTATCAACCGCATCCACTGTCGGTGAAGGCGCCGGATAATGTGCGCGGTTCGGGAAGAAAAGCGCAGCAGCCTGATCTGCAAACTCTTCTGGTGTAAGCTGTAATGCGAGTCTAATACTTTCTGCATGATCTTTAACCTGCCGCCTCTTTTCCATGCCATGGAAAGTCCTCCAGAGGGCCTTGTTAGTCGTTCCTGAGCCCAAACGACTGCACCACTCATTCCATCTCCTATGAGCCAGCTGTTTTTCATATCGGCGTGCCTGTGCCGTCACTCTGTTTACCTCAATTCTTCTTTGCACGTCTTCAGGATGGCGACCAGCCTGTATCTCGGCCCGCTTTCGGCGTGCCCAAAGTTTTAGTAGGTGCAGGTCGGGAGTTGGCTGATCTTCGTTCACTGTAGTTGTAATGGTGTGATCCTTGAGTACCGTTTGAAGGGTGGTAACGAGAGTATTCGGGCTAACTGAATGCGTTCGAGTATCCTGCCGTACACCATCCCAATGTGTAACAGACGCTTTCTTTCGAATTTTCTTCATATGTCCCAAATTAAGACCAATACCAATGGGGACATGATCACTACCCCACGCATCTAATTCCGCCTGCCATTGTGGTGCACCAGGGCCCTTCCACCACGTCAAGTCTGGTGAGCGTGTTTGTGTTGCAGGTAGTGTTGCGACTCCTGGATGATTTAGCAGTGTAAATTCCATTTCTGTGAAGGCAGTATGAACTTGATCACCCCTTTTAGAGTCATAATCATATCCCCATACGGTGTGCGGAGCGTTAAAATCTCCACCGATTAGTATCGCAATTCCAGGGTATGAATGGCGAATATGCTTAACCCATCCAAGATTAAGCACTGCGTTTCTTGGCCGAGCGTACATGGACACTAATATAAGGGGCGTTTTGTTCGGACGCGTGAGTACAGCAACTACTTCCTGCTGAGTGTTGCACCACTTGCTCAAGTCAAGTGGCGTTTGGGCAATGTTGGCCCTAATGTAAACGGCAGCTTTTCCTGGTGTTTCGGCCTCTGCTCTTGCTCGTTTATCAGGGATAGAAGGACAATGGTACCCTATATATCCTGCTATTGAATATAACCTATTGTGCTCCTGTATCAAGAACGCCCATGAATGTAGCTTGCCGTACAATAATTTTGTATTTATTTCCCCAACTTTATTACAGAGCCCTCTGCAGTTCCATTGTGTAATCTGTTGCCACTTGTTTCGGCTACTTCTATCCATGACGTAAGCTGCTCTGAATGAGGTGTGTCAGTTGCGTAAGCGTGTCCAGTACCGCCTTCCAAATAGGTATGTTATCGGCAGGTTTACAATTCGGAGCATCCACTAACCTTGCTGTCGTACTGCCTGCAAGCGTTTCTTTCTGTTTTTCTGAGCTCTCCTTTCGTCGTTGGGCTATATGTGCTTTCTTTTGTCGCAGCTGTGCAATTTGTGCTGAAAGCATCGCAATTTCTTTTTCTATTGCATCCTGCTAGCTTGTGCAGTCTTTAAGGTCCGGAAAATCATCAGTAGTGAATGCCACTGTGCTCCGTTTTGTGCGTCGTCCATGTTTTAGCGTAGAAGCAAAAGATGCACTGTTCTGTGCAACCACCTCAACAGGCTCTTCTTCTTCTAGTGGGTCATCAAACAGCTCTTCGGCCAGAGTTGCAAATCTGTTTTTAACCATTAACGGTGCATATTGTTTATGTCGTCCAGCCCTTGCTAACTCGAGCTTTCGCTTTTTTTGTCGGACACTGAGATGAAGTGATATCGTGATCATCAGATTTGCATAGGCCGCATTTGAATTTCGCTTCTCCAGATTCAGTTATGTATTCGGGGTTAACTCCATATGGACAAAATTTCTGCATATGACCTTCTCTGTAGCACCTGTAACAGTGAACCGGTCTAGGTTTGTACGTTTTGGGTCGCACTATGCGGC
The DNA here is from genome assembly GCF_055883805.1 of Amblyomma maculatum. Lineage (NCBI taxonomy): Eukaryota > Metazoa > Arthropoda > Arachnida > Ixodida > Ixodidae > Amblyomma > Amblyomma maculatum. Next base: position 78,639 of record NW_028146809.1, read on the forward strand.
CATTGTAGTAAAATCTGTCCGGAAGAGTATCTGGTCCCTGTAATGTGATGAGAAAAGTGCCTCTGTTCCCCATACGACGTGCGGCTAACACAGTATGTGTTCCTGATATTAGGTCTCTGGCCACCGTCTCCGGGGAATCTTGTAGGTCTAGGTCATAGAGGACACATCGCTGAGTATTCGGACCTGACGCAAAATACGTCTGGACAGGAAGATACTCCTCTGTCGTGATTGGAATCTGTGTTACTGTGGTCATTTTTCGTGCATCCTCAATGGTGGCTAAATGTACTGTGACAGTATTAGATGCCCTGTGGCTTACAAACCCCTGGTAACCTGTGGTACCAAGCGCTGCGTCTATTATTCTATTATTATGCCGACGCGGCCATGCTGCTAGGCCTACTGGGACTCCGCGGAGCCGCAGCTCTGATAATATGGCAAGAATGGGGACGCCAATGGACCCTCCGGTAGTCGCTGTGACTTCTGCAAGCACAACGGCAGGCTGCGGTAACGAGCCTTTACCTGGAGCTAGCACTTGGCCACAGAGCAACGTAGACATTACTTCGAATACGAGGACAACGCTCGGGCCGCTACCCGAGCTAAACGATACATATCAGGCTATGGATCTGCAACAGGAAGTCGTCACTAACGCTTCTCAACGGACACCCCGGCTGGTCAAACTACCTGGGCCACCAGTCAACACACCACCGGCAAAGAAGGTAAGGGCCGCCCCTGATAAGCTAGCATCCGCTTATCCAACACCAGCCTTGCAGAAATCCTTCAGAGTGCATATCAGACCTACAGTGCAGTTTGATATCACTAAGATACCCGCGCAACGCTTCCTCCCGCCAAGTCTCAGCGTGTTCCTACCACGCGCCAAATGTGTGTGCGTGCGTGTGTGTGCAAAAGCTGGCCAAGCCTGGAGCTCGAGGGAGAGTGCGTCGCCCTCTCCTGTCTGCAGGAGGTGCAGGAGATGTGGTCGCGCCACCTGCGATTGAGTCATCGCCTTGTCTGAACTTGAAGGGCTCTCTCCCTTTCCCTGTGAACTGGCATGCCTATATAAAGCAGCGGCAGACTCCGCTGCGATAGACTACTTTGACGCGCCGTTGGCACGACGCTAGACACCAGCTGTGTGAGAGTGTCTGTAATCTCTCCGGGTCAGCTTCACTGCCCGTTTCTTTATGATGTTGCAGTAAAGGTTGCTTCGTTAGAAGACGCCTTGTCTTTGCTGGGACCGTTCATGCCGTCCGCCGTCCACGGAGCCGCCAGGCCAATGCTACCGAGGGGCGCGCAAGTGTGAGCCGCACGTAATAACTGCTGGCAGCGGTACGCTACTCAGGCGCACGCGACCCAAACCTAACACGCCTCTACACCTCCATATTTGAGCCCACGCAAGTGTGTCCCGCTTTTGCGGCGGCTGTCGCGCGGCGTTCCTTGGAGCGCATTCAAGTTTGGGATTGCAGATGGCAGGAACGCCAGACAAGATGACACTTCTGGAGGAAAGGCGCAGTATATCACACTTTCTCCCAGAATTTTGCGTTTGGATGGTACGCCATCGCTCCCGTCGCATGGCGCTCCTCGGCGCGCGTTCGATTGTGATTGCAGATAACAGGAACGCTCCTGAATCTCTATGAGAAGGGTGGCTCAAAATATTGCAGAGTTGTCTCCACCAATCGAGGGTGCGAGGACCAAGGATAACCTCCTTGGCGAGGAAGCACGCATCGAGGCACCCTAACAGGTGGGGTCGTCTTCCATTGGAGATACGCCTCTCTTGCTTTTGTAATCTCCTAGGCTTAACAACAGATAAGCCACTGTGATTTTTTTTATTGTTACGGGGATGTACTTAATGTAACCCCCTTCATGGATCACTGCCTTGTCGTGGCGGAGGGGCTTGCGAAACTCGATGAAGTCGTGAGCTCTGCTGTGTAGGGCCACCCAAGATAGACAGGTCACGGCAGAGAGTTCTGACAAAATGTGATTCACTGGAGAAGGTAATGGCAACCCACTCCTGTATTTCCTGCCAAGAAAACCCTATGGCCAGTCACAATACCATTATTGATATGGCGCCGGAAGATGAGCCCCCCAGGTTGCAAGGCGTCCCACATGTTACTGGGGATGAACAAAGGGCGATTCCTAGTAGCTCCAGGACGAATGAAGCGGCTGGGCTAAAGCCAAAAGAAAGCTCAGTTGTGGATGTGTCAAGAAGCGACCGGAAAGTCCTTTTTTTGCTAGGAGATATATCACATAGCAAAATAGAATGTAAGATCTATGACGCAAAGTAAACTGGATATCGTCAAGCGAGAAATGGACATATTGAACATTGATATCTTGGGTATCAGCGAGCTCAAGTGGACCGGAATGGCAGAATTTAACTCCGGCGACCATTATGTCTTTTATTGTGGGCACGACTCCAAGAGAAGGAATGGGGTCGCTCTCATAGTAAATAGAAGAATGGGCAAAGCAGTGCTAGGGTACAACTCCAAAAACGGCCGAATGATGTCACTTCGGATCCAAGGTCACCCTTTGAACATAACAGTTATCCAAGTCTATGCACCGACCACTACTGCTGAAGAAGCTGATGTTGAGAGATTTTATGCGGACCTACAATGCCTTTTAGACCGCACCCCATCATCAGACGTCGTTTTTCTCATACGAGACTGGAATGCTAACGTCGGGAGTGAAGAAATATCCGGAATTACAGGCAAGTTCGGTCTTGGTGAGCCAAATGAAGCTGGGCAGAGGCTAGTAGACTTTTGTCAAGAAAACAACCTCACCATAGCGAATACTCATTTTCAACAGCACAAGAGGCGCCTTTACACGTGGATTTCACCGGACGGTCTGTACAGAAATCAGATCGATTATATTATTTGCCGGCAGAGATGTAGAAGCGCTATACAAGCAGTAAAAACAAGGCCTGGGGCCGATTGTGGCACCGATCATCAGCTTCTTGTTGCCAAAATTAAGCTTCGATTGAGGAAAACGCAGAAAACTAGAAGGCCTTTCAGGTATGATCTGGATCAAATTCCATTAGAATATGCTGTGGAAGTGAGGAATCGATTTCAAGAATTAGATCTAGAAGACAAAGAGCCTGAAGAGATGTGGACTGATGTTCGTGATATAATACAAGAAGTTGCTACTAAGGTAGTTCCAAAGCAAAAGAAATGCAAAAAAGCAAACTGGTTATCTGAAGAGGCTTTGCAAATAGCTGAGGAAAGGAGGATGGCAAAAGTTATGGGGGAAAGAGAAAGATACAAGGTTCTCAATGCGGATTTTCAGAAAATAACAAGGAGAGATAAGAATGCCTTCCTGAACATACAGTGCCAAGCAGTTGAGGACCACAGCCAATTAAGGAACACAAGAGCTCTGTATAAAACAATCAAAGTTATCAAAGGAAGCTTCTGTGCCAAGCTGGGCGTGATAAAGAACAAACGAGGCAAGGACCTCACTGAAGCCTCAGAGATAAAGAAGAGGTGGCAGGAATGCACAGAAGAACTGTACAAGAAGGACCCGGATGTCCAAACCCAACATAAGACGGTTGTGATTACTGATCTCGAGCCGGGCATCCTGAAGAGTGAAGTTGAATGGACCTTAGCCAGCCTTGCTAAGAACAAAGCTAGCGGAATTGATGGTATTCCAGCTGAGTTGCTTCAAAACCTCAACCACGACGCTGTTAACACTGCATACATTATGTCAGAAGATTTGGACAACCCTGCAGTGGCCACAGGATTGGAGGAGGTCAGTTTACATCCCCATTCCAAAGAAAGGCAGTGCCAAAGATTGTTCCAACTACCGCACGATCGCGCTTATTTCGCACGCTAGCAAGGTGATGTTGAAAATCCTACAAGGTAGGCTGCAGCAGTATGTGGATCGGGAGCTTCCGGACGTGCAAGCTGGGTTTCGCAAGGGCAGAGGAACTAGAGATCAAATTGCCAACCTTCGCTGGATCATGGAAAAAGCAAGAGAGTTCCAGAAACCCATTTACTTCTGCTTTATTGATTACGCGAAAGCGTTTGACTGCGTAGATCACAGCAGATTGTGGCAAGCTCTCCAAGAGATGGGAGTTCCAATTCACCTCATCTGTCTACTCAGGAACCTGTATGAAGGGCAAGAGCCACAGTCAGAACAAGGCATGGTCTTACTGATTGGTTTCCGATTGAGAAAGGGGTGAGGCAAGGCTGCATACTGTCGCCCTGCCTATTTAACCTATATGCAGAGTGCATCATGAGGAAGGCCGGTCTGGACGAGTCTTCAGCTGGAGTGAAGATTGCTTGAAAACGTATCAACAACCTTAGATATGCGGATGATACCACTTTAATGGCAGAAAGGGAAGTGGAACTCAAGAGACTTCTGATGCGCGTACAAGAAGAGAGTGAGAAGTTTGGGCTTAAACTGAACATTAAAAAGACAAAGATCATGGCATCTTGCCCTATCAAGTCCTGGAGCAGCAATGGACAAGGAGTGGAAGCTGTGACAGATTTTCTGTTCTTGGGCTCCAAGATTACCTCGGAAGGAGACTGCAGCCATGAAATTAGGAGACGCCTGCTTCTGGGAAAGAGAGCAATGGTTAGCCTTGACCGCCTAGTAAAGAGCAGAAACATTAGCCTGCCAACCAAGATCCGTATAACTCGTGCTATGGTCTTTCCAGTTGTGATGTATGGATGCGAGAGTTGGACTGTGAAAAAGGCTGACCGCCGAAGAATTGACGCGTTTGAATTGTGGTGCTGGCGAAGACTCTTGAGAGTTCCTTGGACTGCCAGAAGATCAAATCAGTCGATATTGTCGACCATAAACCCTGACTGCTCATTGGAGGGTCAAATTCTAAAGTTAAAGCTCAGCTACTTTGGTCATCTGATGGGAAGAGAGGAGTCGCTGGAGAAAGATTTGATGTTGGGAAAGGTTGAGGGTCGCCGGAGAAGGGGTAGGCAGCGAACGCGATGGTTAGATGGCATCCTCGAGGCACTGCAGATGCAGTTATGTGATGTTAAGAAGATAGTGAGAGACCGGAAAGCGTGGCGTGACATGGTCCATAGGGTCACGAAGAGTCGGACACGACTGAACGCCTGAACTGAACTAAACTGAACTTAATGTAACAGCACTGCGATGGCTTGAACTCGACGCTAAGACTTCAGTAGCCGTGCAGTGTCCACTCTGTCAGCGTCGTCCTCTTTCTGAACGCTTTGTCGTGCCCGTGTTCCTCGGTCGTCGTCTTTGTCAGCTCATCACTTTTGTCCCACGTTTCCCGGTAACACTACCCCCCTCGGCAAAAGTCAACGTCCCAGTGCGTATTAGGCGTGCGATGTGGAGGGGGAGTAATACGGCTTTAAGCGGGCGACATGTACGATTTCGGAAGTGGGTGTAGCAGTCGGTGACTTTGGGTGGAGCGGTGCAAGCTCATAGGTAACGTCGGTCACTGGGCGTAGTACACGGTAAGGACCTGTGTAGTGGGGCAGAAGTTTTTGATCAACCCACACGACGGCACGGAAGCCAGAGCAACACCAGAGATCCGAAAGGATAGTGCACATCGTGGTGTTGAGCTTCGTAGCGGCGTTTTTGAGCTTCTTGAGGTGGTGGTGGTGGTGGTGAAAACGTTTATTTCATATTGGGAGGTTTGACACGGAGTCTTAAGGGATCCGGCCTTATAATACTGGGTGGAGACCCTAGTCAAGGACCCATTGGCGGTTGCCGCCGCCCGCGCACGCCGCGTTAAGGCCCTTTGGGCCTGTAGTACTCGCCCTAGACTTAAAAGGCGCTTTTGATAACGTCACACACGAAGTCATACTGACCCATCTAAGTGAAACACACTGTGGCAGCAATACGTTCAATTATATAAGACAATTCCTTACAGACCGACATTCATACATCAAATTACAAGACAAGGAGCACGGACCATTTATGCTCGGCACGCGGGGCACACCTCAGGGCGCAGTTCTCTCCCCGCTGCTTTTTAACATTGCCATAATGCGTTTGCCGGCCCAGGTGGCTGAGGTCGAAGGCGTGCAGCACGCGCTCTAAACCTCCCCTCCCGCTGTCACCGGCAATTGCCGACTGAAGTAAGCAACGCACTTACTATTAAACCGTTACCAAAAAACATGCATCCTGCTTTTCATGAAGGCAGGAGAAAAGCAAGACCAAAGGCCCTTGAAGCCAAGTTAGAAGGCTCTAAATACACTGTTTATGTAGACACGGCGGAATACAAAGGAGGCAACTCTTTTGCTATTGTGGGCGTAAACAACTCGGGTAAAACATTAATGGCAGGTTCAATAAAAACAAACTACTCAGGGACAGTGGAGGAGGCGGCTATCGCCAAGGCGATGGTCAGCACCAAAGCGGTTACCATAATTAGCGACTCCAAATCTGTAAACAATTTGGCGAGGGGCATGATCTCAAAGGAGACAGAGCGAATTTTAAGATATAAAGACTGGAACCAAAAAGACGTGGAATTACTATGGGTGCCGGCACACTTGGGGAACAAAGGAAACGAGTTGGCTCACAGTATAGCTCGAGGTTATGTCAGTCGAGCAGGGAACCAGACTGATTCCCCCAATTTCTCGAGAGATGCACTAATCTCATTTCATGACTACCCTAATCACTTTAAATTAGAAAGGGGGATATATCCTCCACCAGACAGGAAACTAGACAAAAGGCAGGAAGTAATCTGGCGTCGGCTCCAGACGCGTGCCTTCTTCAGCCCTTCTAAATTCGAGCACATGTACCCAGCACAATACAATCCAAATTATAAACACTGCGGCGAAATAGCAGGATACGATGGTGGTGGTACAAACTTCAGTCAATCAATCAATCTTTATTTCAGTTTGTACATACAAACTGGGGATGGTGAGAAAAAAGCAGTGAATTATGCACCGCTTGACGGGCCTCACCACCCCTACAAGTCAGCAGTAGGCACAAGGCAAGGACAACCACTGGTCAAAAAAAAAAATGAATACAAGTGCATTTACAGGACAAGGTTGACAGAACATATCTCATAACTGGCAGCAATAATAGACGCAGAAGACCGTGAGGCTATAACACAGAGTGGCACAGTACGTTCAAACACAATTGACATCACTGTAGCATAGATTGCTGAATAAAGCTTTTACGAATGGAAGAAAAAGACATAATATTCACTTGGTCACTCAAAGGGGTATTTAGGAACTTTGGCGCAATAAATCTCAACATACAAAACCCATAGTTAGTTCTGCACTTTGGTAATGCAAACCTACTCTGCAGTCTGATGTCGTATGATGAGTGGTGACATGTAATAGGAACAATTTCAGAAAAAAATGAATCACCCTTTTTTATCGTTGATTTATAGAGACATGTAAATCTGTAGTCAAATAATTTGTTGAAAGGTACAATATTATAATGTAGGTAGATGTGTTTAGTAGGCGGATCATACGTCCCGTTGACAATTGCGCGAAGCATTTTCTTTTGTAATGTTTGCAGTTTAATGACATTGGATACCGTTGTATGGCCCCAGACAAGAAGGCAATAGCTAAGGTGCGAATAAAAAAATGCATAATATAAAGTAATTTTAGTTTTGATAGGTAGAATATGCCTGTTACGTGAAGTAATTCCGACAATTATAGAAAGCTTTAACACAATATTATTAACATGGGCATCCCATGTCATCGTACTGCTAAACGTTACACCTAATGATTTGAATGTGTCCACGTACTCGATTTCACTGCCATTGAGGTATAACGAGGGGCGGTAAAGTACTTGTTTTCCTTTAGGAAGGAAGAGTACTGCTTTAGTTTTTTCTTTGTTTATCTTTAATGAGTTGGCTGATGACCATGTGGCAAGCGATAAGAGCGTGCGATTCGCGGTGTCTGCTAAGCTTTGTACGTCTTTGGAAGAAAAAAATAGGCTGGTGTCGTCTGCATATATAATGTATTTTGCGTGGTTACTGATATTAGGGATGTCATTTATATATATATTAAACAGGAGTGGCCCTAAAATGCTGCCTTGAGGGACGCCATTCGAAATTCCTAGAATCTGTGAAGAGGAATGATTAATCACCACATACTGAGACCGTGAATTCAGATAAGATTTGATTAGGCTGAGAGCATGTCCGCGTATGCCATAGTTCTCTAGTTTTGCAAAAAGAATATCGTGATTTAGGCAATCGAAGGCTTTACTGAAATCAACGAAAACACCGAGAGTTAGAAGCTGTGACTCAAAATTATTTAAAATGTATTCCTTTTGGACGAGTAGCGCATGCTCCGTGGACCTATTTTGTGTAAAGCCATACTTACAGTCGGTTATTACGGAATGTTTCTGCAGAAAATGTTGCAAACGGATGCGAATCAGTTGTTCTAAACCCTTAGAAAAGTACGGAAGTACAGACACTGGCCTATAGTTTCCCAACTTGTTCGCATCGCCTTTTTTATATATCACGGCTACCCTGGCTAGCTGCATGTCAGTAGGGAAATGAGCTGTAAAAAGTGCGGTGTTGTATATATAGGTTAGGCATGGCGTAATTATGTCAAGAATGTACTTAACTGGTCGGCTCTGTATATTATGTGCATCAAGACTGCAGGTGTCTTTTAATTTTCGGCATATTGCAAAAACTTCACTTTCGTCCGTTGGTCTTAAGAAGAGAGATGCCTCTATCTTGTCACTCAAGAAATTCGCGATTCCGGCATTGAATTGGCTATAACCTACTTCGGAAAAGAATTTATTAAATGCATTTGCAAGGCATGAACCTGAGGTCTCTTTACCATCGATTATTAAGCTCGTTATGTTCCTGCTGTGTGTGTTTCTATTTAAAACTAAGTTTAAGCGCCTCCATTTTTCTTTGGGATTTCTAGAAAGCTGGATATCAAACAAGTTGTTATAGTAAGCGGCTCTAACTATCCTAATTTCTTTATTCAGCTGATTGCGCAATGATTTAAATCTCGCTAGTACGTCCGCATCTCTCGTTTTAATGAACTGTGCAAACATCTTGTGTTTCTTTTTCACGAGTCGCGTGAGGCGACGGTTCATCCACGGCTTACGAGCATTTTTGCATGGCGTTATGTCAACCACAGGGAAGCAGTCATTGTACAATAAGAGAAAAATTTGCAGAAATTTGCGGTAAGCGCCCTCGGCTTTATTTTCTCGGTATACGGGATCCCAGTTCACTAAAGCAATGCGTCTCCTAAATTGCTCAAGCCTTTCTTGAGAAATAAGTTGCCGTCGAGCCTGTGCGTTTGCCTTCGTACGGATTTGTTTGTCTAGGCGCAAGAAAACAGGTAAATGATCACTGATATATCTATTGCGATCCGGCCCGAAAAGAGTGTACTGGGACTGTTTGTGGAATCCAGTCGCTCCGAGAAGCGCAGAAAGCTTTTGCTGTGCAGGACTTACTCTGTTAATATCTATGTTGAAGTCTCCCGCTATACAGGAAATAAAGGTTTCTGTGTTAAAAAAGAATAATTCGCACTCAAAGCGGTCAAAAAACGTGGCTAAGTTTCCCTGGGGGGGCCGGTAAAGAACAGAAAACGTTTGGCGGGCGGACTTCACAGTGAGCATTTCGATATCACCATTACAGAAGCAGTGATCAGATAACAGTTCACAGGCGTACGTGTTTTTCGCTAGCAGCGCAACGCCTCCCCCACGTTTTGTAGCACGGTCAACATAAAAAGAGTTATACCCCGGTATTCGCAGAACATCGGTGTCATGACGATACCATGTTTGGGTTAAACAGATGATATCAAACGATATCCTTAAGCCTGCCAAAAATTGTGTCATTTGGTCAGCTTTGTTCATGGCAGATTGCATATTGAAATGTATTAACATGAGTTGGTTATTTTCATCTAGGCTAACATGTTTATTAAATTGTGAAGGTGTGAAAAGAGGTGCAGTGCTCGATACATTTTCCAGAGGCAAGAAAGCAAGAACAACATCAGTGTGATGAGTAATGACGCGTCGCCTTACGTCATTTTTAGCAAATCGTCATGACTGTTAATCCGAACGATACCAGAAGTCTGTTTTTTCGCGCGAGTATGCTACCGTTTTTTGTCCACACGAACTTCCAAGACACTTCCCCTTTCCTTGCAATAGTGGCACCAAGAAGGCGTTTGTTGTCTGGTGTCAAATGTTCATTGACGTAAATTCGTTGAGCAGGGCCAGTGAAACCAATATCAGTGGTTGACAGGGTTGCTTTCTTTGCTGCCTCAAGAAACTGGTTCCTTTTCGTACGGGTCGTGAATCTTACAACGAGATTAATGTCTTTGTTGTTTCTGGTTTTAACGCTGTGCGCGATGTCAATGTCTGCAAGGTCGAGAGGAATGCTGGTGGTTTGTGCGATTTGCAAGGCTATTTCAGCCGCTCTGTCTTTAGCGGTGAGTGGCAAGCCCTTTATCTCCACATTATTCAAACGGCTGTATTGCTCCAGCTCAACAATTCTCCCTTCAGCTTTAGTTAGCCTCTCAGTTAGGTCCTTATTTTCCTGCCTTAAGGCAGCACATTCCTCCTTTGTCCTCTTGACCTCTGCAGTCAGAGTTTTCAGTTCAGATGGAGCATTTTTGAAAGGCTGTGGCTAAAGGTACGTCCGACGGACCCGATCAGTGGTCTTAAAGGTACGTCCGACGGACCCGGTGCGTTTTTCTTCGGGATCCGTCGGACGGATCCGGGAAATATTTTTCAGAGGTACGGCGGACGGACCCGATCGGTAGGGTTCTTCCGACGGACCCAACGCATTTTTCTCCGATATGGGCCTTGGGATCCGTCGGGAAAGCCGGACGGATCCGAGATCCCCAGATGTGGTTGTAGCAACAACATGGTAGCCATATGTAGCCAAATCGAAGTTGGTATGAGGTGTACGCATGGTGTACATACGTACGAGGTGCAATAAGTATGTATACATACTGCATGCGTGAAATGTGAAATTACAAAGAATAGTACAGTGGCAAGAATAGTGCCTAGAATGGGTGATATACTACGTGATGGCATGATGATAGGTTTAAGTGAGTTGGACCGCGGCAGGGTGGCAAGCACGACCAGAGCGCAAGCGCATGTAATCGCGGTGTTGACGGCCAGCCCGCGGCCCGCACGCCCGCTCATTTGGTCCTCGTTATCATGTGTATTAACGTCTACGACGGTCGTTATGTAATTATGTAGTTTTGATTCTTCAAAGTTTCCTCACTTCCATATGTGATGAGATGCGTCACGTAACGCATCGCTTTCTGCTCGCATTGAGGTTTGGTGCTGCAAGTTCTACGTAGTACAAGCGGCGCTGAAAAAGCTGGGCACCGCCGGCGTGTCTCTAGCCCAAGCATCGCGTCATTCGTGTTTGTTGTACAACTGGAGGTGTGGTTTGTGCTTACCGTGAGATGCTGTGATTACGGATTACGTCCTACTAGAGTGCTGTGTGAGACTACGAAGAGTGCTGTGATGAGTGCGCCGATGCCCGGACGGACATCAGTGTGTCCGTTTATGATCGGCGATGTTGCACATGCATGTCAGTGTTTATTAGGTGCAGTAGTAATTTATTTACACGCGCTCTGCAACAGTCAGACGAAAATAAGTCATCGACAATTTGTTAGCCTGTACTACAGAGCTCAAAACTCGGAAAATGGGAATGCACATGATGCAGTTTTCGCATGTTGGAGTGGACCGAAAAATAAGTGCCCAGCCCACACCGCCGGAATGCGCATTCCTACAGGTGAAATGGTTCAGGTTTCTGTAAAATAGCTGCCTGGCACAGCACCTTTCGAAATTTTCAGGCTTTGTACTATTGTTGAAGGCCACTTTATCATTAATAAAGGAACGAATATGCTTTATGTGTTAATGACTAGTGTTTTTTCAACATATTATGTTCATTTTTTTTCGCTTTTCCTTAATTTCCTTTGTTTTTCATGCTAGAAAAACACAAATAGTACACTTTTAAACTTGTCGGTCCAAAGCTGAACATGAATATCTGCCATGCATGTGACAGCTTTAATGCTAGAAAGGTTGACATGTATAGCATGTACGTACACGCTGCGACATCTTAGTGGCACGTTCGGCTACTTGCCCCAAGGTCGTGATGTTTAATACCAGTGATGGCAGTCGCACTTTGGTGCAGGTGAAATGCAAATGCTTCTGTTTTCTGCAAGATGTCAATGCAAAGTACAAAGCCTGGGCAGTCAAATTAGTCTGGAGCTCTCCACTACGGTATTCTTCATAGCTACATATGTCACTTCAGGATGTGAAACCCTACATGCCACAGGTAGGCTGCATTGTTTTTTAGATTTTGTAACCTCTCATCTATGTTTTGCAACATTTGGCTAATTTTAGTTCCCAAACAGTTGCTAAAGATGAAACTGAAGCAGTTCTTGGCATGGTTTGCTGCTTAGATTAATTTTCTAATTGCAGTTCTTTGAAACTTGCATCAATGCTGGACAGTTCAAATAGCAAGCAGTTGAATTACAGAAATGATGTGGATCATGCATTTCAGTTCTGACAAGTGGAAAGTAATGGTCCCCTCCTTGCATGCATAGGTGCCTTTAGACAAATACATACTCGGGTGTGTGATTGTGACGCATATCAAGGGTCAACAGAAAGCCATGTGGAGCCAGTGTGATATTCTTCATGAAGGCTAAAGTAAAATTGTACAACAGCTGCTGTACCATGCAGAAAAAAATTGATCATTTAGTGTATGATTAACTGACCATGAATAGCATCTTACTCAGAGTATGATGTGATATATATCTGGTTTAGCATCCCAAAATAACTACGGCTATGAGGAACACAATAGTTGAGGGCTCCGGTATAATTTCGACCACCTGGGGTTCTTTTACATGCACTGACACCGCACGGTGCATGACAGCCTATTGTTTCGCCTCTATTGAAATGCCTCTGCTGTGGCTGGAACCAAATCTGCATCTTTGGGTTCAGCAGCCAAGCACTCTAACTACTGAGCCAGCACAACGGGGGCCAAGTATCAAAATGCATGCCATTACATTTCCTTCTAGCCTGTGGTTTTCTTCACAGAACTAATGTATACAAGAAAAAGTAAATAGCAATAAAACATTAGTTTTATTGCACATTATATTCACATTTCAGCAAACATTCTCTAGGAAAAAATTTCTCATAATGTTTGCATGGAAACCATGAACATCTTACAAAAACAAAACAATGCACTTACTCCACTCCAATTATTAATGGGCAAGGTTGCATCTATGCTACTACACTGCACTTATCACAAAACCACAAGCCCCATCTGCTTTGGCCAATCACTTGATGAAACTAACGGAGACAGATGTCGCACACCACAGACTGGTCGTCTCGCAACATATCTCTGCATATGTTACATTTCAATTTCATGCCTTTCCACTTAGCTTCAACTGTTGCCAGCATTACTAGTTACCCATCTTTTCTGAAATTCCTTTTTTACGCTGTTGGGATCAGCATCCTTGTTAACGATGGTCTCTGGAATTTTCGATGCTATCATTTTCACATCTTCCTCATCTGGAAGAACGAAGGAAATGACAAGCGTTGAGCAGAAAAAAAATTAGGGAGACTCCTAATCTCCACCTTTAAAGGTATGGTGTGCCAGCATTAATGGTTCTTGTCTGCAGATCCCACTGTGGATTCCCGTTAATTTACATGCCCTTTGCTACAAACATAATTACTAATTCCTTAATTCATGTCTCTGTTATCTCAGATATACTCATTAGCATACGGTCGTAGGCTGCCCTGTTAGGTGATAGACAACCTGGCATAGACCTCTGTAAGCCTCAACCTTTCTTAATTGGAGCTGAAACGTCGCAGAACATATTTCAAATATAACTTTGTAAGCTTGACTTTACAGCTCCTGCCATGTCGTGTGGCCTCGTGACATTTGGCTCGTGGCACTTTTGGCTTGTGCACAGGGGTCATCTGTTAAATACTGGTTAACATGCATGACAAATACATTTTCACACAAACTGGTGGCAAATGGTCAAGTGGTGCACTGCAGATTCTGAAATGTATACCTAATATGCATGCAAGGATCGCACCATCACATAACATGATCAAGAGTTCTATCAGTACCTGTAGTTACATAGCATTTCAATGCCCATTAAAGGACCACCTCAGACAATGGTTGTTGTTACCACAAGACCTATTCTAGCAGCGTACTGACACCATTCCACTGAGCGATGGACATGTATATGCACACCCTAGATAGCTCATGATTGTGGATCTCATTTATTTCTACGACTTCCAAGGAGTTCCTGTCGTCAGAAACTCTACACTTTATGAAATCGGGACAGTTGTCTTGAAAGGTGATGAAAAGAAATAACTAGGTTACCTTGACGCAATGCTAAATTACAGAGGGTGACTATGCTGCATGAAGATACCAAGAAGCTTGTACAAAGAAAAGTGAGAGTGAAATGGCAGGATTTTTGAAACAATGAAATAAACTACAAACTATACTTGTCAAACCTGTCATTAAGGAATGGAAATCATGCAGTAATCAAAAACACAACATAGAGGCCATTTTAGGTCATCTTCACAAAACGCATATCCACACTCACACACACAGCTTCATACTTATGAAAGAGGACAAACCAATATGCAAGGAGTGTGAAGATGAACTAACAATAAACCATATCTTACACGTGCGCCAGAGTCGAGAAAATAAGAGGAAACATTTTGTACAATTTTGCAACAGATCCTTTTCCATACCAGCATGATTCTAGGAGAGACGTGAAAATTTCCTGCATTTTTGGTTTCCTAAAATGTTCCTAAACAAGCTACATCCTAAAGAACATTTTAGTCATTACACACAAAATAAATACATTACACCTTGTTCTTGGTGCATGGCAGCATTAGTTGCTTATGCACCATAAAAATCAATACAATGCTGTAAGGTATACCTTGATTAGCTATGTTATATGAGACAAGCTTTCGGTCTGGTGTGGTCCTTATTCACGTGACAGCGCTGTCATGAGGGTCTATGTCCCAGCGATCGGAAAGTGACCTATTCCAATAATTCTACAAACTGAAGACGATTCTACAGATTTCTAAAGACTGGAGTGCTCAACTGTTTTATCAACGTCCGCCTGCTTTGACAGCCTGGAGTGAAACTGTTGAAGAGAATACATTTTTTAACATTTAACGCGTTTCTGAAGGCGTTGCTTTCAATTACGGGGCCCACAAAAAGCAGCTGAATGTCAAACGCCGCCTAGGTAGGCTTTCTAGCAAGACAGCGGTGTAGCGTGGAAAATCGCTCCGCCGGTCCATCGCTGGCGCAGCTGACTTGACAGGCGAACTGTTCAAACTTACAGCTACTGACCACACCTGAAACACTGAATTGCGCATGATCAAGGCAGAATTTCTCTAGCACTGGTAGCTATCGATTTCACGCCCAATATTGTGAAAATCTGTCCTCTCTTCGATCATTGATACGTCCACGGTTGAACATTTATGCGCCTCGGGGTAGGCCAGCCGTTGGAATATGGATGCGTGGTTGTAGCAACGATCACTTGCGTGGCGCACTCTGCAAAATTCCAAGAGTCAGCTTCTGCAACGAAATGTGCAGCGCACATTTTCTAACGCGTACCCAAGTCCGCCGATGCATGCATATCGATCCCGATCGTTTCAAAGCTGCGCGGCCGTTCAGTCGGGTCATGCTAACCTCGAGCATGCGGGGGTTTAAACTACATGTACGCAAAATTCAACGACAAGAAAAAGATGCAGGCTAAGCACAAAGAACATTGCTGTTCACATGGAAATCGGGTCATTCGCGCTTCCGTCTTTCCGGTTGTGCACTCTTGCGGTGCGGTGCAGTAGGTCTTCGCCTCGACGAGTCGATGTGCAGCTCGCCGCAGTAGCAGCGCAGGCCTCTAGTAGATTCGGCATGTCTTCTGCCACGACTCTGAGGTAGAATTTAAACGAAGAATTTAGCTAGAAACATCCTGTTTCCTCGGTCTGCATGTGAGGAACAAGCATAATGCCATTTCACATACATACTTTGGACTGCTGAATGTTCTGCACGGCGAGGTGCGTGTGTGTTGTGCCAGCGCTAGATCTTCGGAGGTCGATGCACGACCTAAGACAGCGTAAATGCTAGGAATAGCTCGCTCGCATTACGGGCAGATCGAGGTGATAGTTTAGTGCGAAGCGAAAGCTGCTCGTGAATGTGCGTATCTCGATGCCAGCTGGTGGAGCTGGTGCAGTACGTAGCATCGCCTGCAGCTATGTGCGTGACAGCGATGCTTGCCGTACACAACCCTAAGTGAAGACCGTATTCTATGTTAGAACGGATGCACTCTTCGTAGCACCTCATCGAGAGTCCGGCTAGCTGATATCATAGAGGATAAGATCATTCACGCGTAGCAAGCGGAATGTGGCCGCGTTCGACGTGCATATAGCCATGAGCCTGTATATCGACGTCCGCCGTATCTTTACAAGAATCGAATGGATACGTCGGACGTACCTTTAGACACGCAGCGTCAGAACAAAATGTTATGCTCTGATTCATTGAGCGTATTTCGACACGCATTTCGCGTTTGAAATCAATGGCTTTCATGACTTCAGCAGTGGCAGTCGACATCGTCAACAAAAATCACACGGCAACCAGTCGGCAGTGGCAGGCAGTGGAAAATTTGGTCGAGTATAGGTAAATACAATGCTGGTGCACTCACCTATGAAGCACAAATAAATAGCATGGGAAGCAGTTAGTTGTCTGCACAACGTGCCATCGCCGACTGGACGGCAGATCCGAAGAGGGGATGCTTATGTAGCCTGGGCAGCACGTGACGTCACTACGGCCCTCGTGGCTGGCGGCTCTCGTAGGCGTTGTAGATACGTTGCTCTTCCGCACGTGTCTTCTGGCGCAATTTCCTGGTACGGTTGTAGAAGCCCTATGAAGCACAAATAAATAGCATGGGAAGCAGTTAGTTGTCTGCACAACATGCCACCGCCGACTGGACGGCAGATCCGAAGAGGGGATGCTTATGTAGCCTGGGCAGCACGTGACGTCACTACGGCCCTCGTGGCTGGCGGCTCTCGTAGGCGTTGTAGATACGTTGCTCTTCCGCACGTGTCTTCTGGCGCAATTTTCTGGTACGGTTGTAGAAGCCCTATGAAGCACAAATAAATAGCATGGGAAGCAGTTGTCTGCACAACGTGCCACCGCCGACTGGTGGCACGTGAAGGCCAAAAAAACTTAAAAAAAAAGTAAAATTATGTTGCCACCGCTCCGTGGGTGGCCTTCCGGCTGCTGGTCGTGACCTCCAGGTCACGCCTGGCGGCGACTTCCGCTGCCCAGGTCGTAAGCCACTGTTGAATATGCGGCTCCGAGCTGTCCAAAGCAGCCTCCCCCAGCTGCGGGCTGTTTATTTGCCAGGAGACGGGGGGGGGGGGGGGGGGGAGTGCGCCGGACAAGAGTAAAGAATGTGAGCATAGTCTGCTCGGGGAGAGCTGCAAAGCGTGCATTAGGGCGAGATGGCACCGGGGTGAATAAGGGCAAGGCGTGCAGGGGAGAGTAAAGTGTGGGCCTGTAAATGGCGCCACGTATTCTGTTCGATTTTAGATAGGGACTTGTGAGGGGGAGGGAGGGATAATCGGGAGTTGCGGTAGTAGAGGGTGATGTCATGGAAGGTGAGGAGGGAGTCACGCGTGTCCATCCCAGGGTGGAGGGGGCCAGCTCGGTCGGTCATCTCGTGAGTGACAGAATTTGCCGCCTCATTTCCAGGGTGCCCCACGTGAGCCGGAATCCAGAAGATATTGGATAGGTCGGGAAGGGGGGGGGAGGAGTGCTCAAGGATATTGAGCACAGAGGAAGAGATTCTGCCCTTTGCAAAGTTGCGGACTGCGGTCTTAGAGTCGCTAAATATTAAAAGGGCCGGTGTGCTGCCAATGGCGGGGGCGATGGCTGCTTTCTCTGCGGCAGTGGAATTGAGAGCAGGGAGAGTGGCAACGGAGAGGAGTTTTTTTATTAGGAACAGTGGCCAGGGCATAGGCGGGATGCGAGAGGTAGGGTGCCGCATCAACATACACGGCGTCAGACCGTGTACCGTACTGGCACCAGAGGGTGGAGGCGCGGGCAGATCGGCGAGCGGCATAACGCTCAGGGTGCATGTTCTTGGGAAGGGGCTTGACAGTGAGCATGGAGAAAAGGGAGCTGGGCAAGGGATGGGTGACACAGACAGGGGAGACAGGGGCCAAGCGAAGGGAAGTAAGAAGGGCTCTGCCAGTGGTGGTGCGATATATACGATCAATTTGTGCCACGCGATGGGCCTCCACATGTTCTGAAAGAGTATTGTGGACGCCCATCGCCAGTAAACGAGAAGTGGGGGTGGAAGTCTGAAGCCCGCGAGAGGTGACTTATAGGTTTGGCGGATGAGACAGTTTACCTTGTCTTTCTCGGCACGAGAGAAAAAGAGGTAGGAGAGGGAGTTGACAAGGCGGCTTAGCAAAACGGCCTGAACAAGACGACGGAGGTCGTGCTCGCGCATGCCGTAGTGTCGGTCAGCGACCCGCCGGATCAGCCGTACCGTCTGCTGGACGATGGTAGTAAGACGGGAAAGGACAGTAGTGTGTTTGCCATTGGATTGGAGAAAGAGACCGAGAATACGGATGCAAGAGACAGAAGACATTGGATGTCCATCAATGGTGACGTTAAGGTTAGGAGATGAGATTGGAACTATGCCTCGAGCCAGGAGGAGCAGGAGCTCCGACTTGGACGGGGAACAAGCTAGCCCGACCGTGCGAGCATAATCGGCGACCGTTTTTGCGCCCGCCTGGAGAGCGGTTTCCATCTCTCCAAGATTGCTGGTAGTCACCCAGTTGGTGATCTCATCAGCGTAGAAAACGTGGGAGAGGTTAGGAATGGTAGCTAGAGCACGTACCATAGAGAAAAGAGCGATGTTGAAGAGAAGGGGAGAGAGAACAAAACCCTGGGGTGTACCTCGATTTCCAAGAGGGAAAGCGGGAGAGGAGAGGGTGCCGAATGAGATCTCAACCGTGCGATGGGAAAGAAAAGCCTTGATGTAACCACGGATCCGGGAAACAACGTTAAGGGTAGAGAGGGCATCTAGGATGGCGGTATGGAAGACATTTTCAAATGCTTTCGTCGGGTCCAGTGCCATGATCGCGCGAGTGCGCTTGGTGTGAAGAGGGTGAAGGACCTCTTCGGAGAGCTGGAGCATGACATCCTGGGTAGAGAGGGATGGTCAAAAGCCGAACATCGAATCGGGGAAAAGATGGTTGTCCTCGAGGAAGCTCTGCAAGTGGTCTAGAACGACATGCTCAAAGAGCTTACCGAGACAAGAGGTGAGCGAAATAAAACTGAGATTTTGAATGTCTATGGGTTTGCCGGGCTTGGGGATGAAGGTTACCTTAGCGTGGGTCCACTCAGAAGGCAGAGTGCCTTCGTGCCAATGTTTGTTAAAGAGGTCCGTAATGGCCTCTAGGGATGATGTGTCCAGGTTACGGAGGGCGTCGTTAGAAATGTGGTCTACTCCTGGTGCGGAAGTGGTGCGGAGCTTATGTAGCGCCATACAAACCTCCCCGAAGTGATATCTGCGTCAAGCGCAGAACTTAGGGTGCCAATGTAGGAAGGGAGGGGGGATGGAGGGGAAGTGCAGAGATAGCGATCTCGGAGTGCAAGAAGGAAATCGGAATAGGATAGCGGTGAGGATTGTAGGATGCGCGTCACATCCCTGCGTTGCGTGGCCTTGGTATGCGACGGATCAAGGAGGACACGTAGGAGCGTCCCCGTATCCCCCAGATCGAGGTTACCAGCCATGCGGTCGCAGGTCTGGCCCCACTGCTGCCTGGTGAGATATGCGCAGTGCTCCTCAATTTCCATACCCCGTTGGGCAAAGGGGAGGCGTAGTGAGCGGTCCTGTTTTTGTGAAAGCCAGCGGCGGTGCAGGGAATGATGCGCCTAACATGGGTCAAGGAGGCAGCTGTCAGCAGTGGAGGAGTGAGGAGGGGGGGACGGTAGAGGTGGCGGATGAAACATCTTTGAGCAAGGTGGCAGCCCATTGAGAAAGGTCTGAGATGGCGGTAGGGGCATGTTGCCGTGAGTGGCGGAACCGATCCCAGTCGACTACCTGGCTCAGACGCTGGCGAGAGGATAGGGTAGGAAGAGATAGATGGACAGAATATCGTGGTCGCTGCCGAGAAAGACCCAGATGTTCGTCCGCGCTGCGTTCGAGACGTTCTTGCAGATAGAAAGGTCCGGATTAGGGTTGCGTTGGATGCTGGAGCCGATGCAGGTTGGGTCAGAAAAATCATTAAAGACGGATAACTGTTCGTTCTGGACGAATGTCCACAGCGCGAGACCTTTCCTACAGTTCCTGGGATAACGCCAGCTGACGTGATGTGCATTGAAATCCCCAATAATGAGGAACGCGTTGCGATGTGCGCGAGAAAGGGCTTTGCGTAGAAGGAGGAGGAGAGGAGCTGAAGGTGTGCGAGAAGGGTTGTAGACATTAAGAACAGAGACTGGAATCCTGTCGCCGCCGGGGGAGGATTTCTAGGAAAAGATGCGTGCACTCTGGAACGTCGAGAGGATGCTCTATCGCCGTGTAGTTGCGGTGAACCAGAGTGGCAATGTTCGGGGGGATGCGGAAGGAGGGTGGAAAGCAGAGAAGTGGCGCAGCTTAACTGGGGAGAAAGTTTTTTGGAGGGCGATTAAAGCGGGGTGGTCGGAAGGAGGGATGCTCTGTAGGTGGAGTGGCAGCGCGTTCCGCTTTCCGCGGAAACCACGCCAGTTCCACTGCCAGAAATTAGGGCGTGAGGGGTGTCTGGCCATCACGAGGCCTGGGTGCCCCTGCTGGTGCAGGGGGATTGCGAGATGATGAGGAGGGGAGGAGGGATGACACCATTAGGGTCGTCTGGGCAAGTTCGGCTTCGTGGGCACTTTAGCGGGCCTCATTTCTGGCTATGCGTTCGTTAATTTGTTCCATCCATTTCTGCGTGTCGGTACGCAGGGCAGAAATTGCGGCCGTGAGGCGTTGCTCATGGGCATCAAGAAACGATGTTGTGTGGCGGATGACGACCTCCACCTCCGGGGTGGATGGGGGCTCGTTGGTGGATCGCCTCTTTTGTGGAGGGCTGCGGGAAGGGGAGATGACGCGGGAGGCGGGAGGAAGCATTGGAGGAGATGGACATGGGGGCGGGAAGGGGCGGCGGCGGCTTTTGAGGGACAGGTGGTGGGGGTATTGTGGGGGAGGGGTGGGGAGTTGGGGGTGCCCTAACAATGCCTGCAGCTGTTGTTTTAGCAGGGCAATATCCCTGTTTTGAGCAGCGACTTGAGCTTTAGACTCTTCTTTTTCGGGGTAGGGGGTGGGAGGCTGCAAAGGCCGGCTCACCTGGGAAGAAGTCGATGGGATGTCTTGGCTCGGCAGTGGCGGAAAAGAGACGGAGCGCCTGCGGGGGCTGCGTTCTTGGACCGCAGCCCGTTCTTGGGAGTTTGACCGCTGACAGCGTCTAGATGGACGGAAGTCTTCGGGGAGGGTTTTGACTGCATTGGTGTGGATGATGTTGACTTATGGCTGGAGTTGGTTGGAGAGGGACCGGTCCCCGCGTAGCGAAGTCCACGCTGGCGGGATTCCGTGACATGTGTGCCTTAGCACAAGAGGCTCCCGAATCTCGTGCACGGCTCCGCAGCGAGTGCAGCGTCCGGATCTGGGCTGGGTGCATACATCGGAGCGATGACCGTAGCTGCAAAAATTGATGCAGGCGTCGGCCTTGTGGCGGAAAGGGTGTCTGATAAAGAGGCCGCAGTTAAATACCACCATGCGGGGTAGTTCTTTTGTGCCGACGAAGGTGATCAGGATGGACCGCGTACGTCCCATCTGTCTTGCATCGGCAATGGCGTAGGTGTTGCTGGGGTTCAAATCTTGAATGTCTGCTATGATCTCCTCTTGGTTGTGCTTGTCCACAGCGTTGTAGGTTACGTCGCGGAGGCGTTGTCAGGAGCGGCAACATAAGCGCACAGGGGGTACGAATTGGTTGCGAGACGCAACTCAGGGGTTCGGAAATATAGCCGGGTGCGTGGGTCTGAGGGCGAACTGACAGTGAATGAGTTGCATGGCTTTATACGTACGCGATCATTGGCACGGGCGGTGGCATAGTCAACTTTGGCGGTGGCACAAAGTGAGGTCAGGAGGGCCCCTTTGGTAGTGGTGCGGAGGTCGAGGCTGCCGCTGAGGCGGAACACAATCTTGCAGTCTTCTTGTGGAAGTCGAGGTAGGGGGACGTGGTGACGTAATCTGGGAGTCTTTAGTGATGGTGGGGGCGCTATGGCGGACTTGAGGGGGTCGCTATGAGGAGTAGCGGCTCCTCTAGGAAAGGCCGAGTGCTGGGCCTTAACAATTCGGGTCCAGCGGGGGTCGTCGTCAAATTCTTCTGGAGTGATGGACGTACCATCAGGTAGGTAGGTAGCAACTTTAATGATTCAAAAAAGAACCAAGTGAGGGGGGGGGGGGTAAAGGGAAGTGAGGAAGCAGGACGACGATGTGCCCTCAGGCCGCTCTGGATGATGGCCGGGCACTTTTGAGCTTCGGCGACCCCTCGGGCCCAGCTCACTGTCAGAAGCTGTACCTCCGGCAGCGAGCTGCGCAGAGCAGCCTCCCATCGCTTCTGATGTTTTGGCCCTTGCCACGGGGGCTTGGGTTTGTTCGGGCAGTTCAGGAAGACGTGAGTAAAGTCGGCTCTGGTGCTAGGACTCCGGGGATGCTTGGACTCCGGGGAACATTCAAGTTCGCAATGTCGGGCGGATGCGTTGACAGTGTCAGCTGCGGTCTGCAGACAGTCGTGTGTTTCTCCTAAGGATCCCATGGTCTCCCAAATCGTGATGTCATCAGCGTAGATAGCATGCCTGGCTCCTTCAATTTCTTCGAGTTCCTTTGATAGCTGATCAGAACAATGTTAAAGAGCATAGGGTATATCACTGAGCCTTGTGGTGTTCCCTTTTTGGGGGTGTGGAAGGTGTCTGTCCTGATGCTTCCTATTCCAATAAACATTTCTTACACCTCTGGGATGTTAGACGGGGGTCGATGAGGCGATGTAAAAGGCAGAAGCACAATAGAAAGCTCACGCATAAGATCACCGAGGTCACAAAACAAGCCGACGAATATGCGATGGAGCTCTCAAAACGGGACTGAGACCAGAGATTGAGAATACGGATGCAAGAGAAAGAACGGACGGGATGTGCGTCGATAGTGATTTTAAGGGTGGGTGCCCCAGTGTGCCGCAACGGTAGCACGCTGGTATTGTCTTTTTGTAAGCCTTTACGGGAGTCAGTTCAGAGTTGTGATGGACGCACCGCGGAACGTTACGTCCCTCGAAAGTTAGCACAGAGTTCCCCAGCTTGTGCACATGGACAACTTCTCCACAACGCCTCTGCACACTATGTTTCAGGGACTTACTGGTTTCCAGGTTGTGCACAGGAATCACTCCGCGACACACATCACCGATGAGCTTGAGGTGTCCATGAAGAGGGAGAGGTCCTTGCTAGTGTTAATCTTGAAGTCCGTAGCAGCTTTTGAACTACCTCGGCGTTCTGCGTCCCCACAGACGATGTTTTTTTCTCAATTGGGAGAAATAGTTACGGCGCTCATGTGCTGCCTACCGGTGTGTTGCGAAATTGCAGCGCCGAGCTCACCTTGCTGAAACGCTGTCTTGAGCACGACCACGTAGTCATCCGGACTCATCCTGACCGTTGGCTTTGGCATCCATGTCTGTGGAGCTCTAGGAGACAGAGCGAATTGTTCAAAGGAGTCTTGGGCTTGGCCTTTCCTCGTGCGTTCTGCCGGCGACGCCAGCGGTTCTCGACAACTTGAAAAATGCGGCTTGTTCCGCCAAAATGGCAGACAAACCGCCTCTGGCTGACTTATAGGAAAAGTCGCAGCCGCGTTGTTCTGGCAATACCATTTTCAAAGGTTGACCGGCGAGCGTCTCAGCGGCCAGCGGCGGGAAGCCGCAGCCGTTAGGCTTAGCTCCTCCGCTACGGGCTGATGCGAAGAGTTGCTGGATATGGTCCAAAATTTAGCGTACCTATATGCAATAGGTGTCTCCAGGATCCTGCTGACTTTACGGATGCAGCCGCACAGGTTTGATAGTAATAAGACTAATATTTCCACGGTTTCAGCCGAAATCGACGGAGCAGGTACGCCATGCATCCAATCTCTACGTGCTGCGCTCTTGAAGCCCTTGGTGGCACAGAGGCGCTACATCTGGGCAGTGAGCTGAGCCTCGGCTATTTCTTCTAATGTGTTATGGACGCCAAGCTGCAGGAGCCGAACTGTACTCGTGGTCTCTATTCACCCAGCGCCATCTTGTAAACTCGTCTGACCAATGCGTTTATCTTTGTCCTGTCAGTACCTGCCAGTTGAGGTAAGCCGCAACGTAGGCGATGTGACTGATCACGAATGACTGGACAAGGCGCACAAGACTGTCTTCACGCACACCTGCCCGTCGTGTAGAGACTCGGTGTATAAGCCAGATGGCGTCCACTGCCTTGGTAGTAAGCTTGTTTATGGTCTCATCATTGCGGCTGCTCTTGTTTCGCATCAGGCCCAGGATCCTGATCATGGGAATTTCGGGGATGTATTGACCCGATGAAGTCACGATTTTGATGTGATCGCACTCCCGAGGGGGAGCGCGTTTCCGTCCTGGTCGTACGGTGGGAGGACGAAATGCTCGGATTTTGTGGGCGAGCACACTAGGCCGGTGCAATCGAGCTGCTGCTCGATGGCGGTAACCGCCACTTGGAGCTGTTGCTCAATGCTGGCATCGGTGCCGCTGGCTGCCCACAGGGTAATGTCTTCGGCGTAGATCGTGTGCCTGATGCCGGTACCCTCTACGGCCCTCACTACCCCGATCATGGCGAGGTTGAGGAGCGACGGATAGATGACCGAACCCTGCGGCATACCCATGCTGCCGAGCTTGCGTACAGGGGAATTTAATGTCTACGGCGTGCAGTTTCATCGTGCGGTTGGTCAAAAGTCTGGGATGTAATTGTAGCTCGTTACCTCCATGCTGAATCTTGATACTTTGCTGAGTGTTTGACTTTGTCGAATGCACTTTGTAAATCGAGCCCCAGAATTAATTTGCTGTCTTGTGTCTTGTTCTGGTTGATTTCATCGTATCCGCTTATAGGCCATTTTATCATGCGCGTTGCCATTTTGTGTATGTGGTGTCATCTAGCGGCCAAGTTTAGAACAACCGTCATGCTGGTATGTGCGATCCCATCCGCAGAAAGGCGACAAGTAGCGCACAACGGCATTTCGGAGCGTTCATATGCAAATGTTTGCTTTCTGAAAGTACCTGGCTGAAAGAAAAAAGCTTTTCAGCAACAGCCATGCCATTCATGAAAAATGACCAAACTTTCTGCTCACCATCGGGTCAGCCGGAGGCTACAAGCATGATTGCAATTAGTGTGTAACTTTTATGTGACACAGAGAAGCGGTGGCGCATCACTGGATGCGAGGGCGGTGAATCAGGCAAGGCAGGGCAGCTTTCGATTTACTTTTTTATACTTCAATGATTTCTGTATATGGGCTACCGTTAACAATTTGAGCAATGAAAACAAGAATATGTAGCCGTTTCATATGATGTTTAGGAGCAAAGCTAATCGCGCTACATTTGTTGGGTGAGCCAATCATTCATATACTGTTTACTGCATGAGCGGCTACTGCGGGAGTCCTCACACCTTCACTGGAGTTCTATTCATGAGGATCTATTACCCATTTCGGATCCATTTACTCTTCCTTTGTACTTTTGTTGGGTGACAAAATCGGGGCGTTTAAGCGTCCGCTACCAGGCAATCGGATTTCAGCACTGCATGCATGACTCACGCACAGGTTTGCTAGTATGTGCGGGGATTAGCGATGATTGTTGTCGACGGTGGGCGCTGCTATCCTGCAATTTCTTTGACTGGACGCTAGCTGCGTTTGTCTGATCTTGCCATCATGCTGACATCCAGATGAAAGAGAAAATGGACAACTGATCAGCGAAAGTTGCTTTAATCAACAATTATATAGACCATTTGTCGTCGCAAGATTTTCTTACTTCAAGAAATCGCTGCTTTTTCCATGACCATATTCCTATTGTTTATCGGCGGAAAATGCTTACGAGATGCGTATTTAAAAAATGTGTAGCGCTGTTTAAATAAATAATAAGTTCACAACCAATTTATTAGGAATCGTTGTCTTCAAGTGGGGCATCTTCTTTCATACTTTCATATACCTCAGGTGACTGCATCGAAATAGTTTTTCTCTCCCAGCCGGCATCTCGTAAATATTTGCCGCAGGGATTATCATCCGCTTGTTGCCGAAAGGCTGCCGTTGTTGTTTTGGTATTCAGTTTTTCATGTCCATTCTCTACAAACACAATGTTCGGAACTCTCACGAAAGGCTGCTAAGGCAGAACACTTTCTGTTGGGGCTTGAAAAAGTGGCTGCTTGTCTTCGCCCAATTGAAAGAGGTGCAACTGGAACGGTGCAGAGCGATACACGCGCATACCACCGCTGTTAATCTTTTATCTTCCGTTAATGATCTCGCTTTGATTGTTATTTTTATTAATTTGAACAACAGAGTAGAGAAAAAGATTTTTCTAGCCGCGAAATCTCTTAGCATCTAAACTGCCGCCGGCGGAAATCAAACCATCAGAGAAAGAAGGAAAGAAAGGGGTGAAAAGAAAGAAAACAGGGTTGGGGTATGTAAAAAATTAGCTGTGGCTTAGCTCTGGTTAAGCCTGAGTGATTACGAAAACAATATCTCCCTGGCTGCGCTTGGCTCTGCTGGTGGTTTAGCATGGCTTCGCCTTTTGTGCAACTAAATGATTTACTCTGGACACAACATGGTTTCTACTGTTTGTTTATTCCAACGAACACGCTTTGGTGGTCCGTAAAGTAGTGACTCTTGGTCTGAACACTGGCTCGCGCACTGAACTTGTAGAACGCCGCCGGGCTCGGCATTCTCCGGCATAGGCGCGTTGCTTAGCCAACCGCTCTTACCTTTCTTCATCTGTCTCCTCGGCACGGCGCCGGCGTTTGCGCGAAGCACGTCACTCCAGCGACGCCTTGTACAACTCCTCAGACATGACTAAGCGGAGCGCGCCTGCGGCGCCCCGTTTATCCTCTCCTAGCGAGCGCCCTCACGCAGCGGGCCGAGGGAGCCGTCACGTGATAGCCGCCGCGCCGAGCCAGAGCCACCTAGATGGCGCTGGCCGAGCGAAGGAACGACTACGGCCAAGAGACGAGTTGGGGCCCCTGCTATCCTCTGGTCGTGATGTCACGCTGTCACGTGGTAGCCGGAGCGAAGGAACGACCTCCACCGACGGCAGGAAAGTGCTAGCAGTATTGCTTTCGCAATAAAAGCGTAAAAAATATAAAAGAACGGCTGTAAAGATAGCAGTCGCTCGCATCAGCTAATCGGCTTAGGCTGGGCCCCATGGAAGTGCCCACTCTTTACCCAATCCCTTTCTCTATGTCCCAACCCCGTAGCGCTAGGAACAGCCAACGCCTCCCATCCGGAACAGGTCATGCTCGACTGGCTCTCACACATTTGGAAACCCACACCTTCCCTGGCACGATATTCGCATTCTGGTCGCACTTATCGAAAGGGAGGGGATGAAGGGTGGCTGATCCTGGCCCTACGGGGCTGGGACTGGTAAGCCACTGCCGCTTGCGGCGGGGGCTAGCCTGCCATCGAATTTTTATCTTTTGTAGGCCGTCATTGCACCCGCTACCGTTTTGGTGGTGGACGACGGCTGTTGCGGTGCGCATCTTTCTCTCCTTCTTCTTTTTATTTCTTCTCTATTTCCCCTTCTGTCCTCACGAGGCAGCGGAGGTGGCTCAGCAGGCCCGTGCATTTTCGTTTCCTTCTTCCTTCAGTCGCAACAACACCACCTATCGAAATAAGGCGTGTTCCTTCATCTGGAGATACTGCGCATTTCCTTTCCTGAGAATCAATTCGTATAATTATATTCAGCTTGAGTACGCATGCCTAATCTGGCGTCCACATCAGACTTACCTCATCAAGTCTTTAGAATCAGGGCAGAACCGCGAAGAAAACAGGACGAGCGCTAAACATCAACTCTGAAGTTGTTTGATGTTTGGCACTCGTCTTGTCTTCTGTCTGTGCCCCAGATACATGTGCTAGTCTGTTAGAATAGTTTAAATCATAAGGGGGCCTTTGAAAACATGTCGCATGATGCCATCTTAGCCTAGGTCTCATTGTGCGCGCACTTATGGTTATGTGAGAACCTTTTCGTAGCAAACTGTATAATTATTACTGTATATAAATAGAAATGAATACGTCTGCCTGCCGGGCTATGCCTGTTTCTTGAACTGTTCAACCAAGGCTACCAGGTGGGAACCATAGAGGCTCTGTGGCCGCTTTAAGCTAGCATCTGACCTCAGAGTCGGCTTTGGAAAACATAGTTTATCGAGACTGGCCAGTCTCTGTAGGTGGAATGCGAAGAATACAAAAATATTTGATCACTAGTAGGGACAACAAAAAGGTAATAATTAAAAGAACAGTGATATTGAGCTTATGCAAACCATTAACGCGACAAGGAGTGCGAACACAAAAGCAATTTCAACAAATTAGGCAGATAAAGCGCACAATTTATGACAGGCAGCAACAAAAAATATGCGACAAGAAACGTCATAGGGATAGTCAAATGTAATGAAAGATGATCGTCGACGGGGCGCTGGCTGGAATGCGTTCGACTGAATGTGATGAGCGCCACGCACTCGGCGTCTTACTTCGGCCCTTTGCGCGCCGCAGGCACCCCCCTTGCGGGTGCAGTAAAGCGGCGGATGCCTTTTTACAATTTCCGGTGCTGCTCTGCATGGCACCTGCGCTTTGAGAAGAAGCCTGGGCTACCTTGGGCACTTCGGCGCCGGGCGTGTCCGGACAAGCCAGCCAGACAACCTGGCGCTCCAGCGACCGAAGGCGCCGTGGAGGTGCGCCCCCCTCTCCTGCTTTGCGTCGCGTCAGCCCGTGATGGCCGACCATGGCGCTCGCCCATTGGGCCTCTTGGCCCGTGGCCAACGTCTGCGTCCGGATTGGATAGTTTGAATGGTACCGGCTTTCGGGCCTATAAAAGAAGACGCTCTGTCGGTGGTCGAGTCTGAATTGTAGATCGTGTTCCGTGTGTTGTGCTCCTCGGCCGGACAGGATGTGGCGGCTTCCCCCTTGCCGGCGCTGTGTTCGTACAGTCGCGTTAATCAGTTGTTTAGGCCCCCGTGCCGATGGTATTTTTTTAACCATATATGTAATTTAGAAGTATAAATACATTTTTTTTATTTTGTTCACGTCGTCTCGCGACAAGGTGGTCTAAGTGGCACCGGCTCCTGACATCTAAGAAATGGTTGGCAGCGCTTGAGATGGACTTGGTGACATCGTCTACATGTGCGGGTAAGCGCTTTGCCTTTGCTCGGTGATTCACTAGGCTTTAAACTCTGGGTTAATAGTTTGAACTGCTGGGAATCTGGGGTCTGCAGCACAGTGATAGTTTGCACAGAACCTTTAGTGAGTGGACAAAGGCATCTTGTGGACAGCGATCATGGACCTAAAGAAGATAGTCAAGGAGCAGTTGCTGCTGTTGTGCGAGGAGTTAGGTGTGGAAGCGGATAAAAAAAAAATGAGTAAACAGGAAATCATCACAGCAATCGGAAGTAGCGGTGCGGATGGAGAGGGAATCGAAATTGCGTGGGAAGTTGTTCAAAGAGAGCAAGCGCAAGAACGTAAAATAGTAGAGGACAAGAAAAAAGATGCAGAAAAAACGAGAGTTGAGAATGATGGGAGCTCCAAGTTGAAAGCCAACGTCTGGCAGCCCAATACGGGGGAACAGGCACCGCGGACGGTTTAAACAAGGTGGAGTCTCACCGGACAGACACTAGAGAGGCAACGAAGCAGGGCACTGAGGATTATGCGGAGTTTGCGTACATATTGAAAAACAACCTAATTGAGTGGCTTAAAGGGGCACAAGTGTACGAAAGAAGAGACAAGGTGGTCGAGTGCTTGGAACAATTTCTCCGCAGCATCCTTACGACGGTAAAACTGTGTGTGCTGGATAAGGAAAAGGTAGAGTCTATCGAGCGAGCGGCTCAGCTGGCAGGAGAGTTCGCGATGCGAAGAAAGGTGCAGATGGAGGAAGGACAGTAAAAAAAAAAAAAAGGAAATGCTTCCCGAAAGCATTTTCTTCTCAAAAAGGCCGCAAACGCGGTGCAGGGCGTCACGCTGAAAAAAAGTCCCTGAAAAGGCCCCGGAGAGAGGCAGCGGTCATTCGAAGAACGAGGGGGCGGAAAAGGCGCGAAAAAGGGAGTTGCAAACGAGGCAGCCTTTGAGTTGTTACAACTGCCAAGAACCAGGGCACATCGCTGCAAGGTGTACAAAACCGCGGGTTGTTTACTCGTACGTAAATATCAGCAATGAAAACCTGGAACTTCTTTGCCCCTACCTTCCTGAGCTAAAGTTTTACGGCAAACGTTGTAAAGTGTTCAGGGATAGTGCTGCTACGATGGATGTAGTGCACCCATCCTATGTTGCTGCGGAGGACTTAACGGGAGAAGTAATCTGGAATAAACAGACGCTTGAGGAGCACAGTGTTTGTTTGCCCATAGCGAGGGTCAAGATTTCGGGCCCGTTCTGTGAACTGCTGACGGAAGCAGCAGTCTCAGTAATGGTTACACTGGAATATCAAATCGGTCTGATAGACTTGCGTGAGCGAGGACAGAAGTTTGGAGAAGGAGTTCATGCACTAACGCGCGCGAAAACCCGCCAGCTCGCCGCTCAGTTAACACAGGACCTGCCGCAGGGCGAAGCGGGAAGTGAGCGCTCACTTTCAGAAGTAGCTGAGGAGGAAATCCGTGACGCAGGTGTTTTGGCTGAACCGTTGGTCGAAGTTGCTCCCAGATCCGACGACATAAATGAGACTGCGGCACAAGAGGAGTTCGCGGAAAGGTCGGTATTGTCTCCTACTTCGCGTGGCTTTGATCGGCTTTTGCAGGTAGGCTTTTGAAAGGGAGGTCTTTCAACAGAGAATACAGTCGAGCGAGGAACCACCCTTGGTAATTGCATTACAAGAGACCAACGCCAGGCATGTGGGCCTCAAGGGATACAAATGTTTCGCAGCTCGCTGGGATACTCGGCTCGGGCGGCTACTCTGGTTGAGCACAATACGATGGTTACTCAACACGAGGTTGATGGGGACATTGAAGGAGTCTTGATTGAAGCACATTAAGGAAATAATAAGAAAGAGAATCTCTTTGTGCTCAATATACAGCCCACCGAGACGAATCAATGCGAAATTCTCGCTCTTATTCAAAAAAGCACTAAAGGTTACCGGCTGCGAACCACTTCTAATCTGCGGAGACTTCAATGCTAAACTCCAGGAATGGGTATATGATACACAATGCTGGAAGGGGAAGATCCTGCTTGAATCCATATTATCCAATGGGCTGTCTCTAATAACGGATGCGGCGACATCCACGCGCATGGGTAACAGTGTCTGGTTTTCGCCGCGGACGCTCTTCCATTGACAGCGTCATCGACCTTGTGGCGACAGTAGAACACGAAAAACGTCACCGTCGACTAGTAGCGGCTGCATTTTAGATATAAAGGGAGCTTACGACAACATCCTCCATGAAGCTATTCTTGATGGACTTGGCGACGTGGGAGTTGGTGGCCGGCTTTACTTGTGGATTGTAAGCTATCTCAGCGGCCGCTCTGTTTACATGACTACGCCTGAAGGATATACTACCCGCTTTCAGGTCGCTCGTGGAGTTCCACAGGGAGGAGTTCTCAGCCCAACTTTATTTAACGGTGCGCTAATTGGCCTGGTGAGTGAACTGCCAACTAACATCCACAAAAGTGCATATGCTGACGACATCTGCATCTGGGCCTCTGGTTCGACGCGCCCATAACTACGTGCGAGACTGCAACGAGCTGTGTCATCAACATCGATGTACTTACGGCGTCAAGGCTTATTTTAACGGCAGAAAAGTGTGCAGTGATCGCGTTTACGGGAAAATGTGTCAGCCGCTACCCGATTACCCTTCATGGAGTCGTAATACCATACGTCTCCAGGCACAGATTCTTGGGAGTAATTATTGACCACCGACTATCTTGGTCGAAACATATTGCTATGGTGAAGAAAAGGCTAATTAATTTTTGCCATGTACTTCGTTACATAGCTGGCATCAAATGGGGTCCAACTGAACGCTCCTTAATACGGCTTTACGAGGCTCTATTTGTTGGCTACATCTGGTACAGTCTCCCAGTACTCTCTAGTATGAGCATTTCCTGCTTGCGGACTTCAGAGAGCGGGCAAGCGCAGGCACTGAAAATATGCCTTGGACTGCCCAGATGCATCTCTAACAAAGGCACAATTGAGGAGGCACACGCTCGCCCAATGTCCATATACTTGTCACACGAACCACTTCGTGTATATTTACGAGCACTTACAAGACACCGTTTTCACCCACTCAGCAAGATTCTGGATGAGAGGCCGGACTGCAGTTTTACAAGTGCACTCCGCTGCCATCAGTCGCAAGTACCGACAGGATATGCACTCCCATATCGTCCCACCCAACCACCATGGACGATGGATAAACCTTTGGTTCACCTTCGTGTTCCCGGAATACTAAAGAAATCAATGGTACCAATTAGTGGACTCAAACAACTTACTCTGGCAGACATCTGGTCAGAATATCCCAATTATATTCACGTATACACCGATGGATCTGTGTCAACACAGGCATCCGCTGCAGCTGTGGTCATACCAGCTCAAAAAACGACTCTGCATTTCCTTTTGGGACATACCTCTACATCAACCGCTGCCGAACTTGTAGCCATTCGGGAATCTATTCGCTATATATGTGGGGAACCACCTCAAAAATGTTGTATATTCACGGACTCGAAGACTGCATTACAAATTTTGGAAAACTTCTTACGCCACATGGCCTATCAGTCCCTGGCACTGAACATTATGGAGCTCATCACATCTGCCCAGCTGCAAGGCCACATGATAATGTTTCAATGGATCCCTGCCCACTGCGGCCTCCATGGGAATGAGCAGGCCGATGTTGAAGCGAAAAGCGCACTCATCAATGGCTTCCAAACAGCTGTGCCTTTTTCAAGAGCGGATACGACGTGTCTTCTAAAGAGTTATATGAATATTGCTACAGCAGCTTACTGGGCTCAACCAGACGCCCGACACATCCGTCTAAGAAGGCTCGATCGAACATTTAAAGTTAAGGTTCCGCATGATATTCCGCGTCATCAGGCATGCTTGATACATAGACTTCGTTTAAACGTGACTTTCACGCGCAAATACTTACATTTAATTGGACTGATGGACTCACCGGAATGTTCAACTTGTGGCATCCCAGAGACTGTGGACCATGTATTATTGGTGTGCCCAGAGTATGCGAACGAAAGAAATGTGCTAGCTGCTTCCTTGAAGCGTTTAGACAAGAGGCCTCTGTCGGAGGAACTGCTGCTGGGCGGTTGGCAGGACAAGGGGAAGGGCGTCCAGGCAGTGCGTGCTCTTTGCCGTTAACTGAGCGCCAGCGGACTTGATTCGCGCTTGTAAAGCAAGCTGCTGTGTCTGTATATATATTTCATATGCCTTCTCCCACATCGTCACCCATCATGACCTTCTTTCTTCTCTTCTTCCCCTTCCCCAGTGCAGAGTAGCAGGCCAGATTTGAATTATTCGGGCCAACATCTCTGCCTTTTCCTTTCAATAAATCCATCTATATATCTAAGACACCACGCCCGATCTTACACTAACTCACAGGTGCGTCCCAGTTGAATGGTGCAACGCGGTGAAAAAACTACGGCAGCGATCATATCGTCATAAAACTTCGGCTCAGATTTATTCTTCGTGATACCGTGTTACAAACCAAAATAATAGATTGGGATACATTTTGCTCCATCAGAGGGGCTGCAGGTAATAAGTCCTGGTCTTCACTGACTCAGTGGCAACAATAATTTAATCGGCATGTAAAGGAGGCCACAGATGAACAGGCGACGAATCTGGGTTCCAGCTCATGAGGGTCTACCAGACAATGAGGCTGCCCATCGCTTCGCTCGAGATGTATACATCCGAGCGGCCATAGCGACCCTGCTACCCGGCGACAAAGACCCCCTCATCACCTACAAGGAGCTCTCTGAGACTCCCAGACTAAACAGAAGGATCTATTTACCACCAGATAGGTCCCTAATACCCTCAGAATGCAGGGCCTGGCGAAATATTCAGGCCCATCGTTTCTTTCCTCATGTTACTCTGCATAATGAGTTGACAGGGGTCTCAGAGGCTTGCAATCTCTGCAACGTACCTCTGAGTCAAAATCACCTAATCTGGCAATGCCCCGATTCTCCGGGAGCTAAAGAAACTGATCCCCTTGATCAAATTACCTTGGAGTCCTGCATCCGCAGCCCAAATGTGGATGAACAAAAGATCGCCCTACGCCTGGCGGAGGAGGCTTACTCCAAGACCTTCTCTGCGGCCACGGCGCAGGAGAGCCGGCAAGGAGAGCCTCCCCATGGCTGAGCCCGTTCCCCCAGGGTCCATGTAGGTGTAAATAAGGTCTTCTCACTCACTCACTCATAAAGAAACTTGTTAGAATAAAATAAAATGATGTGTATTGGCATTGCCCGAAGGAAACAACAAGACCCTACAGATATTCACGAACAGGAAATGTTTTTGTGGCAGACGACAGGCAGACTGCGGGACAATATCTGCTGTTCGGTGCGACCGAGCCAGATGTAGATGTAGCGGTTGTATGCCTTACATTATATTTAGCGCAAATTAAGACAAGTTGCGACTGCATTTGTTTTTCTTGTGTTCGTTTTGGAAGCGACTTACTTGTTCCATGGCATGCCATGGCATGGCATGGCATGGCATTGTATAAACAGGTTTGGGGTGCGACCTGATGCCGGTGAACACCTCCGGCAACGCACTCCCTCACCAGAACAGGAGTTGGCCACCCTGGTGCAGTAACTGGCCGCAACCTCCTATGATAAGCTCCATAAAACCCCGGCCCTCAGTCACCAGCGGCTGCGGAACAACTGACCACGGCGGCGGTCAGACCTGTGACGCAGCAGGGGGTGCTAAGAAAGCCTGGCTCCGCTGGACAGGCCGCCACTGGAAACTGACCCTGGCAACGTTTAATGCTAGAACCCTAGCTAGTGAAGCTAGCTTAGCAGTGCTGTTAGAGGAACTAGAGGGCATGAAATGGGATGTCATAGGGCTTAGTGAGGTTAGGAGGCCGAATGAGGCATATACTGTACTGAAGGATGGACATGTACTGTGTTATCGAGGCTTACCAAAGAGGCGACAACTAGGAGTATGTTTCCTTGTCAATAAGTATGTAGCGGGTAATATAGATGAATTCTATAGTATCAATGAGAGGGTTGCAGGCATCGTAATTAGGCCTAATAAGCGGTATAAACTGAAGGTTGTACAGGCCTATGCACCTACATGTAGTTATGATGACCAGGCAGTTGAAAGCTTCTATGAAGATGTAGAATCGGCAATGCGAAAAGTAAAGACGCAGTATACTGTACTAATGGGCGATTTCAATGCCAAGGTATACAGGCAGGAGACAAGGCAGTAGGTGACTATGGCATTGGTTCTAGGAATAGCCGGGGGGAGTTACTAGTTGAGTTTGCAGAGCGCAATAACTTGCGAATCATAAATACCTTCTTCAGCAAACGGAAGAACCGGAAATGGACATGGAAAAGTCCTAACGGAGAGACTAAAAATGAAATCGACTTCATAATGTGTTCAACCCCCGCCATTATGGAAGATGTAGAGGTAATCGCGAAAGTGCAATGCAGTGACCACAGGATGGTGAGGTCCCGAATTAGACTAAATCTGAAGAAGGAACGCAACAGATTAGTAAGAAAGAAACCCATCAACGAATTAGCGGTGAGGGGGAGGGCAGAAGAGTTCAGGATCTCGCTACAGAATAGGTTTTCAGCTCTAACTGAGGATGGCGACATTACCCTAGAGGCAAAGAACAATAATTTCAGAGATATCATTACTGAGTGCGCGGTAGAAGTAGGAGGTAGGGTAGTTAGAGGGGATTCCAGTAAGCTGTCTAAGGAGACGAAAGATTTGATTAAGAAACGCCAAAGTATAAAAGCTTCCAATCCAACAGACCAGATCGAATTAGCCGAGATATCAAAGCTAATCAATAAGCGCAAAGTGGCCGATATAAGGAAGTATAAGATGGAGAAAATTGAGCAATCTGTAAAGAACGGGGGAAGCCTTAAAGCGGTAAAGAAGAAATTGGGCATAGGCAAAAACCAGATGTATGCGATAAGGGACAAGGCGGGCAACGTCATCACTAATATGGAAAAGATAGTCAAAGTAGCCGAGGAGTTCTATACAGATCTCTACAGTAGCCAAAGTAGTCAGGACCGTAATGAGATTGGCATTAGGAAAAAACAGTCAGACGTTCCACCAGTGACGAAGGACGAGGTCAAGAAAGCACTAGAAACTATGAAAAAGGGGAAATCAGCTGGAGAGGATTAGATAACTACAGATTTGCTGAAGGACGGGGGGGATATCGTGCTAGAAAACCTGGCCACCCTGTACAATAAAAATATTGTTTGCCTCACGAACCATGAAAAATTTAGAGAAGCCTTGGAAACGATGTTCCCTGCTTAGTCGGAAATGTTTAATAAATTGAGAACTACGCCTGTTTTATAGTTTTTACGCTCGTTTATTTTTGTTTTTCTCTGATTTGTGCTCGTGTTGCCATTGATCTACGTATGTAATATTGTTTGTAATTGTTTGTTAGTTCTCTATATCACTTTTTCTCATTTTTTTGTTGTTAACATGTGATGACACTATGAAACGTTTGTACAATGTTATTATGACTTCTCCCCCCCTATGTAATGCCCACTTGGGCCTTTAGGGTAATTAAATGAAATGAAATGAAATGAATACGCAGTGCCTGGTGTCATCGACGGTACCCGAACCATGGAAGAATGCAAACATTATCCTCATTCACAAGAAAGGGGGCTCTAAGGACCTTAAAAATTACAGACCAATCAGCTTACTGTCTGTTACGTATAAGGTGTTTACTAGGGTAATCGCTAGTAGAATCAGGACAACCTTAGACTGCAATCAAGCAGGGTTTCGGAAACGGTACTCTACTATCGATCATATCCATACCATCAATCAGGTGATAGAAAAATGCTCGGAATATAACCAGCCTATGTACATAGCATTCATTGATTACGAAAAAGCATTTGACTCAGTTGAAACCTCGGCGGTGATGCAGGCATTGCAAAATCAGGGGGTAGACGAGCCGTACGTGAAAGTGCTGGAAGATATATAGAGTGGCTTCACAGCAGCCATAGTTCTGCATAAAGAAAGTAACAAAATTCCCATAAAGAAAGGTGTTAGGCAAGGAGACACAATCTCCCCAGTACTATTCACAGCTTGTTTAGAGGAAGTATTCAGAGACTTGGAATGGGAGCAGTTAGGGATAAGGGTAGATGGAGAATACCTCAGTAATCTGCGATTTGCTGATGACATTGCCTTGCTAAGCAACTCGGGGGATGAACTGCAAATAATGATTGATGACCTAGACAGGAAAAGTAGAAAGGTAGGCTTGAAAATCAATATGCAGAAGACTAAGGTAATGATCAACAGCCTCGGGAAGGAACAGCAGTTTACATTAGGTAGCGAAATACTGGAAGTAGTAGGCGATATGTCTACTTAGGACAGGTAGTAACCGCAGATCCGAACCACGAAAAGGAAATAACAAGAAGAATACGATTGGGATGGAGCGCATTTGGCAAGCACTCGCAGATTACGACTAGCAGCTTACCGGTATCGCTAAAGAGGAAAGTATACAAAAGTTGCATCTTGCCTGTACTTACCTATGGGGCTGAAACGTGGAGGCTAACCAAGAGAGTTCTGCTTAAGTTGAGGACAACCCAGAGGGCTATGGAACGAAAAATGGTAGGGGTAACAATAAGAGATAGAAAGCGTGCAGAGTGGGGTCAGAGAAATAACTCAAGTTACCGACATTCTAGTAGAAATTAAGAAGAAGAAATTGACATGGGCAGGACATGTAGTGCAAAGAGAGGATAACCGATGGTCGCTGAGGGTAACAAACTGGATTCCAAGGGAAGGAAAGCGTAGCAGGGGGCGGCAGAAAGTTAGGTGGGCGGATGAGATTAAGAAGTTCACAGGGGTCAAGTGGATGCAGCTAGCACAGAACCGGGTTAAGTGGAGAAATATGGGAGAGGCCTCCGCCCTGCAGTGGGTATAATCAGGCTGATAATAATGATGATGATGATGATGATGATGATGACAGCTAAAGCAAGCAGAATGGTTTACTGCTGCGTACCATTCTGCAAATCTGGGCACGGAAAAACGCCTGGCATAAGCTTGCATGAGTTTCCTATGACTTGTGCGCGGGACCAGTGGATACCGAATATTGCAAGAAAAGTTAAGAACCGTTTTAAATCTCCCAGCACTTTCAACTAGACGACAAAATAACGAGATAGGCAGGTTACAAATTAGAACAGTGGAGAAATATTGAACCCAAACTGTACGCAACGGGTACCACGGGTTTAGTATTGCAGCATGATTAATTATGAGAGCTTGCAAACCATTCAATATAGCCATTCACCCAAGCGGAGCATAGGATATGTCCTGTATCTGTTCTTTGACTGTAATGCTAAATTTATCGCATCAGTCGTTTACGTTTAATTACTGGGCAGCTTGTTCCAATCGTATGCGCCAAATATAAGCATTTTAGAAAACAGTGATAGTAACGTGCACTGGGGAACAAGAACTTTATATTATATCTCCATTTCTCTTTTTATTTCCTTCTGTAAAGCCCAGAAAACCAGCTTTGGCAGCCAACAGACCGGTCGAAAGTGTGCAGTCTGCTCTTCACACCTGATAATTTCAAGACAGGCTTGAAGCGACGGGTACTGAAAAGTGAAGCCGTGCTCTCATTATTTTTATGCCACTCCGGGCATGTGATCCCAACTGGAAGGAAGCAGTGATTGCATGCCATAGATGCGCCGAGAGGAAACCTAGGCGACACCGACGAAAAGTGAGCCATATACGCCACAAAAGTTACTTATTAAACCGGCCAGG
Organism: Amblyomma maculatum; assembly: GCF_055883805.1. Classification (NCBI taxonomy): domain Eukaryota; kingdom Metazoa; phylum Arthropoda; class Arachnida; order Ixodida; family Ixodidae; genus Amblyomma; species Amblyomma maculatum. The sequence continues at coordinate 117,693 of NW_028146809.1, forward strand.
TACAGTCACCGCATATGTGATAAATATATATCAAAATTCAATTTTTTATTTTTTTCGCAGGGGACAAACACTGCCTATTCTATTGTCCTCTCAACTACGTCAAAAATCTGAGCCCTTCTGTCTACCCTCTCCAACATCGAGTTATGAGCAAGCATCTAACGGCGTCACATCGAGACCTGGACGGAGGAAACGGTCGGCACAAACAAACCTGACCTCAAAAAAGATGCGCCTGACAGAAGCGGCCACAAAGGCGTTGAAACGAAAAGAACAAAAAATTGGAAGAGAGAACTCTATCTTGAAGTTTCCGAACTGAAGAAAAAGGTATCCAAGGTCAGCGGATGCTCGCAGCTTGCTAATGCCGCAATACTTCAGGTACCATTGCACATAAATAAACGAGGTTCTTCAACCTAAGCCTGAGGATTGGCGCACTAAATACCGTAACAAATTCTTTGTTTTCCAGGAGAAAGTACACGAAAATCACCCTGTTTGGATAAGAAAAATCACCGCTGGTCAGAGGAGACAATCAGGCAAGCCATTCCATATCACCTATGAGATGCTACGGGAATCGGGGCGCTTAACCCTTCCAAGTCGCACCGCGCCGAAAAGGTATATCGGACCACGTAGCGGAGAAGTCCTCATTAATGCGTTTGCACCAGGAAGCTGCGCGTTTGTCCGAACGGGTAAGCTCAGGAGATTTATGCGGTGGCGCTTATTATAACGCATGCACTTTTAGTGTTGCATCTCGCAGCGCGTTTTTCCTATATGCAGGAAAAAATGGGATCCCTTGTGGTCGATGAAATGTCGCTAAGGCAGGGTGCAAGCTACAGAAAGCAAGGAGATGGCGTGCATGGGCTTGTGGAAATGGGGGGCCTCGAGAAAGAAGTAGGACTCCAAAATGAGCTGGCAGCACACCTTCTTGCCTTCGTCTTTGTGGGCCTGTCAAAGCACTACACGTGATATATAGATATCTACCAACAACTACACAATGATAAAAGCAATTGGAAAGGATGAAAATCGTCGGACAAATGTAATCTGACGTGCGCGGGCAACGTTTTTTCAGTCTTCCAGTAGGATACTACTTCACCCAATCCATTGAAGTGGAGGAGGTGCAACACTTGACGATGCAAGTAATGAGGTGCGTAGAAGAAGCTGGATTCAAGGTAGTGCGCCTGGTAGCAGACAATCATGCCTCCAACTGCAAAATTTTTGCCATATTTAGCAATGGCAAAATAAGCCCGATGGTGACGTATTTTTGACGTTATTTTTTTGTTTACACGCATGCGCATAACTCTGCTGGGCCTCGGATCAAGTTGTACTGAAACTTGAAAAACGTTCTTCTTTTTTTTTTTTGTTCACCGCGCATGGTCCCCGTTTGCTAGACGAGGTATCTGCTATTTAGAAGTTCGCAGTTCGGTTTATTCTTTTAGGCGAGCAGGTTTAGTAAGTAATTTCAAGGTTTTGTATGTCAGCGTTATTACCTTCATATTGATCGATGTTAATCAGCTGAATTAGTTGCGAAGCAAAAGCATCAGCATTATGTTATAGCTAAAAGCGGTTAGTTTGCTTGCAATGACCTGAAAAATAATTAAGATATGGTATATTTTACTTTCTCCACTGATGTTTTATTCAGTTTTATTTTTTTCTTTTTTTTTCAGGCACTTCCTGGCATTTCATCACTGTCACCTGTGCAAGCGGAATCAAAACTACAGCCCCAAATATCTCTGAATGCTGCTAGAGATCACAGAACGACAGCCTTCTTCCAAGCTAGTGAGATGCCTCACCCGGAAGCACATCTTCCCGACCAATTTTGAGAAGATGAATGTCAAAAGGGCCCTTGACGTGTTTTCTCCGGAGGCACGTACCAATGATATTTGTTATTTAAAGCCAAAAAAAAAAAATAAAAAAAAAATAAGAAGGCACTGAGTCACTGACACGTACTCATCTGCGAGATGCATAACAAATTTTGCCTCGTGAGTGTCCTTTTTTTTCTTTTGCAGGTTACAGCTGTCCTCCCATATCTCCAGCAACACGGACAGAGATTCGGGGTAACCGGGTTTGAAGACAGCCTGCCAACGATAGAACTGATGGAACTCGTTTTCAAATGGTTCACGATCCACGACATACGCAGCACTACCTTTTATTTTGTGAGCAGGGATCCCAACAGAATGCCATTCAGCTCTCCTGACGATGAGAGGTATGTCTGTCATATTTTTTGATCGCGCGTTGTCATTTTCTTTGGCGATTATTTCAGGTTGTCGTGGTTGGAGAACGAGTTCCTCCCTTTCTTTGATGCGTGGAAGAAAGCAGCGCCCAACAAGAGTGCATTCCTGCCACTCGAAACCTATGAAGCGCTCCGGGTGACAACGGTTTCAACAGTTCTGTGCACCAGGTACTTAATTCAATCAGGCTTCGTCTATGTTTTAACGGCAAAATTTTCCAGCGATCCTGTCGAAGCCCTTTTTTTCTGGAATCCTGCGCCTGGACGGCTGCAACGACCAGACAGATGCTCGTGCCGCGCTGTCGTCTTTCCAGAAAATGCTTGTCGCGGGTGTTGTTTGCTCTTCATCAAGTAGCAACACCGGGAAAGTTGTCACCCCACTTCCAGGCTATATGGTGTCACAGACACAGCCAACAGAGACTGGTGCCACACGACAGGAGGAGTCGCAGCAGTCATCGTCTGCCGCTATATTCAGCGGCAACGGATTCAACGATGCTGATTTTGCCGCAAAACGCGGCGTCACCACTCATGCCAACCCTGCTTTGCAAATGGAACAGGCTATGCAGCCGCACCTTGATGCTCTAAGAATCTACAGTGGTGAATCCTTCCGTTTGCAACCATGCTAGACATCTTGTTTTTGTGCGTAGGAAAGTACAATTTATGAGCACCTTCATTTAAATACTAAAACAAGACCGTTCAGTAAAGGCGCAATCTCATATAAACTGAAATTATCCCACACAAATTAACGATCTGCAATAGCAAATGCAACAAAAGTATAAAATTATGTAGTCTGTATAGCCTACCTTTACCTTGATTGCTTAAACAAATGATTGCAAACATAACCATTCGCCTCCATAGTATTACCACATGAAGTACCCTAGTGCAATTTTAGACGCATGTATTTTCTTCACTGCCTATCTGCCAGTTTGTTTTCTTTGGCTGCTTGATTGTAGCTGCAGTGTGAGCTCTATATTATGAAAAAGAAAAATGTGATGAGGGACGTACATTATTGCGTAATTAATTAACCTGAGGCACAAAATATTTGCGTTTCACTCTCCATTTTATCTGCCAAGCAGACGAAGCTGAACGATGTACTATTACGTGTATAGCTCTAATTGTAACCTCAGTTAAACCCTTGGTTCTCTCTCTCTCAGGTGCCCCAATTATTGGTATCAGGACCACCACACTGGGCCTTATAGCAGGATTTTTAGTGAAGGCAGTGGAAGACGGGAGTCGACTGTCACTTGTGCGCCGAGAACATCAAGGCCCCATGGTCTTCCGGCCCTGCTACAGTGGTGATTTTCAATATGGATCGCGGGGGGCTCTCATACCCTACCTCTGAGTTCATTTGTTTTGTTTGCACGTTGGAAAAAGCAGCAGAAGCTTTCGCACCTTTGGTCATTTCCAAAAAGAAACCTATGGCACCGTTTGTAAAAAGCGCCTTTCCGGCGGCGGCTCAAAACAGGCTGTTCAGGCATGACGGGTCGGCAAACGAGCACACGGAAACGGTCACGCGGCTCGTCCTGGAAAAGTTCAGCAGGCCTTTTTTCTCTAACTACCTAACCGACAAGACCATTAAGGAAGGAAAAATAAAAAGAATATCTGAGAAGCCAAAATCTCGAAAGGTGTTTAAAGTTTAGAGCCCCGCGACGGCCGCCTGCTTGCTGCGTGGTCTCGATCAAAAGAGAGATATTTAATGGCAAATGTCGGTCTTGATCAAGATATGTTCATGCGACAAAGCCCAATCGACTGGACTGATTCCTCATCGTCTCACAATTTTCTCGCGCCAAAAATGTCAAAATGTATACAAAAAGCAAAACTTGCCCGGCTGGGTTTTGGTAACCTCTGATTACAAAAGTTTGAACCAACTGTTTCACTTACGTGTATATACAAACCTGGAAGTGAGGCGTAGAGCTCTGCAGTAATTATATATGCACTTCGTCATGACATATGCTTCGTCTGCATTGATTCAGTTCAACTATAATCGGTGGCCCTGCGGAGGTTCACTGCAGTTTCTTTCCTTATACGTACGTATACGTTCATTCGTTCAAGTGAGGCACTTTTCGGTAGGGCTGCATTCAAATGTCTGCCTTAATTTGCCGCTGATATGTCGACGCCCTTTCTGTCTTGCAGGCTCGCAACTCCAATTTGAAGTCCACATGTGCGACGAAATCTAAATTTCTATTGACTTCCTCGAACGCTCTCATGTGACACTTTTTGTTCTAGCAGTCTTAACTGCCACGGCAGCGACTCGGACGCAATGATCGAAGCTGCGAAACATGGATCGCCTCCCGTTTTTCATGCAAGGTATCAACGGACACCTCAGCGGACGAATTTTCTTGTGTTACTGCTATATAAGCAAGGATAACCCGATGGCAAGTTCGGAGTCGGGCATACACGTGTGGACGCGCGTTCCAGGGGCGAAGGAGAGAGGTTAAGGACGCGATCGCCTTTCATCAAATAAGTGGAGCTTTACGTGGGAACGCTGCATCGGATTAAAGTTTCCAGCAAGAAAAAAAAAAAGCTATAGGAAAGCGCAACCTTCCTCGTACACCTTCCTGCTTGATTTTTTTTTTTTTTTTTGTTCTGCTTGGGATTTTTCGTCCAAAAATGGGTCCGCACGTGCTTTAAAACAACCTCATTATGTACGGCCTTCAAGGCCGTCGTCAGCAAGCTGCATTCGACGGCGCTTTCGAGCACCTAGAACAGCGTGCATTTCACAAAAAGCCGGTCATTTCATCTGCTGATACGTTCATCTAGACCCCGAGTGTGCACTCCATAGTTCCTTCCATGACTACCAAAGCTGTATATGAGTGCGGAGGCGACGTTCTGACGCGGCGGAATGTGCATGTAGATTAGATGAAGCGCCTCTGCTATTTTCTTCAAGTGGCTGAGCAGCAGAAGGCATTAATTGCCTGCTGGCTTCTGTAAATATGCAAATAAATTCTTTTAGATTTTGACAGTCACGTATGCTGTTCAAGATCGATACCTTCCCTGAAGGCGAAGGTATATGTGTATTATTGCAAGCGCGGTGCACGCATATATCGGCGCAGCCATTTCTTCCCCCTCCCAAATGCTCACTATTTAACACTGCAAATTGAAAATAAACCTGAATACCTGATAGCATGTGTTGAAGGAAGTCTGTGTTCATGGGAGAGGTGAAAACAGTATTTGAGCACCAGCGAGTGTATTTGCACGATGCTGGCTTACACCTGTGGGCATAGTATACGTCCTACAATTCAGTTAATTAAAAAACGGTTATTATACTGGCCTTAGTATTGTTGACTATTATGTTTGCTCCTTGGAAAGGTAGGTAAGTCCGTATTTCAGGCCCGAAACAATTTATTGAACCTAAAAGGAACGTTGTTTTATCGTCCATATTGAATTTGCGTCGGGTTAAGTGCGCTTTACACAAAATTGAACGTAAATCATGAGTGAATGCAGCAATAATTCTTTACAGCGGCTGAGAAAAAGTGCCAGAAACTTCCATGCATGCATGCGCGTATCAAACGGAATATATGTCTGCGCTACGCCTCAAATAAGTTGTATATCCGATAAGTTCTTACTGAATTCCAAATTACTAAGATAAATCCACGGAGTGGCAAAGCGCAGACAGAAATAATTCATGCGTGTGCACGCACTTCCAGACACGTTCGGGATTACCGCATAAAAAACCTACTCCACACACGCTGAACCATCGCTGAACGCCGCACTGTCCTTCTTCCATGGAGCTGTCGATCCACTTGTCTGCGCTGCCGTCTGGTGAGAGAAGAACATCTCAATAAACAAACTCCCCGTTAAAATACAAAAAAGCAAAATTTTTGAAGTATAACTCGGACAAAGGTCCTTTTGTTTTAGAATTTAGTTACGGTTTGTTTAAAAATTTTATAATTTTTATAATGGACCATATGTTTGGTCCACAGTATGTGATAAACAAAATAAATAAATAAATAAATTTGGTGATGATGATAATGGAAGACGAACAGGTCAACCGAGCGCCCTCAACGGCGAGAAAGGTAATGAATGTTGGCGCACGCGGTCCCATAGAACCCTGTTTTATTTTTTTTTGTGCAGGTCTGTATTTCAGTCGGTCTTGTTACAGACAGTAAGTTGGAAATGTCGTGTGCAAAAGAAATATACTGAGACCTGTTGGTTAAATAGTTTTCGATCCATGTAATATGGGGCCATTACCTAATGTGCCTAGTTTCAATAATTTCTGATGGGATACCCGGTCGGAGAGCAGCGGACAGCGTCTTAGAAAACTTAAGAAAGGGATTCGGCCAAAACCAGAAGGAAAAAAAAAAAAAAGGTTTGCTGTTCCGTACGCTCATTGTATTGCGGTGAGTGGGCTTAAGAAGGTCGCAGGGAGATATGATATTGATGTGGTGTTTTCGGCTCTTGGGAAATTAAGCACAATGTGCAAACAGGTAATGCAGAGGCAAGATGGCAAGAGGGAGGCCTGTCAGGTGCGTCACGTATCACCAGCGATTCCGTGCGAGTTAGGGGTGGTGTATCGGATTCTCTTTTCATGCGGCGCCACGTACATTGGGCAGAATGGGAGGTGTGTGAATAAGCGAATAATGGAACAAGAAAACAGAAGAAAAAAAGATGCCCTATCAAACACAGCCGTCCACTGCAAAAACTGCAAATGCAAACACGAGAAGGAATACGAAGAAAGAAAAGCAAAAGGCGATCCTCTGGCCTGGTCTAATTTCATATGCAAAAAGTGCAGATGCACCCCAGACTACAAAAACACGCACATTTTGTTTCGACACAGCGATAAGGTGACACGCGAGGTGATGGAGGCCTTCCACATTCATTATCATGGCACGACTTGCATCAGCAGTCCTTTCGTTCCACTATCAGAAGAGGAAATGGCAAATCTTTCGGCCCACGTACCATATAGATACTTTTTTTTTTTGTAGTGACATGAGTTTCATGGAGTATTTATGTGTTTCGCTTTTTATTAAACCTCAGTTGATAGTCATGGCTTGTTTGTGTTTCATTCTCCGTTTAGTCCTGTCTTAGCGTGCTGTGAGGGAAATGAATATGTACCAACTCGCCAAATTTCCGCTTGACCCGGTCAGATGCTTTAGATAATCTGCTAGCAGTAAGGTCCATCTGTTTTTGATTGTCAATACTGAAGGATATATCATGTGCAAGTTCTATTAGCTGAGTAGTAGTCGAAAGTCCTCTTCGAAATACGTGCTGTAAAGTAGATAAAATGCGTTCTTTTTTTCGAGATATGCTGTTATGTGGTTTACGCTCACTAGTTTTAGTAGTTTGGAAGCAGTGCATGTAGTAAATGAGATAGGTCTGTAGTTTGTGGTGTCATCTTTGCTTCCTAATTTACGTATCGGTAATACTTTTGCAGTCTTCCACTAATTCGGAAGAGTACATGATGGCAATGATCTGTTAAAGATTGCGCACAAATATTTAGCATTACACTTTGCATACCTCCTAAAGAAGCGTTCGGCTTGGCCTTGTTCTTTCTTCGTATGTAAAGATATTACTAGATTCAGCACTCCTTCTTCCGTCACCGTCAAAGATTCAAAGTGCATGCGATTGCTGCGATTCAGGTATCGGGCGCTACTGCTATCTTCAGTAAAAAGTGATTGGAAATATTTGTTTAGCAACGTGGAAGTAACTTTGTTTTCGGCTTTCGAGCATTCTGTTGCATTTTTCTTAGCGTTTATATAGCGCCAGTATTTTTTGGGTGATCTTTTCAGGAAACTGGGAAGCGTTTTGGCAAAGTGTTTGGTTCTAGCCAACTTGATTTTTGATTTCATAGTTTGGATCGCCGTAGTAAAGTCGTTTATAGCGTTTAGTTTTGACATCAGTTTTTAAGCAGTCGTTTTATTTTTCACTTCGCATGCATTATTTCCCGAGTAATCCGTGGGTTTTGCTTTTTAATATTCTTGATTTTAGTTGGAACGAAGTTTTTAGTGCATTGGAATGCAATGGTTTTGAACCTCAGCCATAAAATTTCGATGTTATTATAAAATAAATCTTTGAAGCTCGAAAATTTAGAACAGGTATCATTTATACTGGTGTCGTCAGCGTTGCTAAATCCGGGTATGAAATTAGCAATTGTGAAAATACGACTGCCTCGAGAAGAGGAACACTACATAAAACTATTTTGTGATCAGATAAGTCATCAAAAATTTCATTATGCATTTTGTCACTAGGAAAATGATCGCTGAAAAATATTAAGTCAACATTAGATGTGGATTCTTGTACGCGTGTGGGTTGACTACTTGCGATAGGCTGAAGTTCAGCATAAAATTAATGGTAAGTGCTGAGCAAGAAGAATTAAATTATAGGGTCTGCCAGTTTATATCGGGAAGATTGAGCCGCCAAGTAATGTTCATTTGGACCCAAGAAAATTACGACGCATGAAATTGTATAAAGATTCTATACCATCGCGATCTGAAGAGGGACTTTGGTAAACACATCCCACAATAATGCTACTTCGGCCAAGAATAAGTTTGTAAAAAATAGCCTCGACGTCTAATTTTCGGCAAGATTGTGTAAGGTATTTGTTTGTGACAAAAATCGCCACTCTGCTTACCGGTGTCGTACTTTCTTTACGTATTATAGAATATGCTGACGGCGTTATCTCAGACTGAGATGTTACATGATAGCCACGTTTGAGTAAAGGCAACAAAGTCGGGTTCGACGCATAAAAGTAAGGATTCAAGCTAGTCTGTCTTGTTTAATATACTGCAGGCGTTAATGTTTAGGAAGCTTATTTGGGCCGATGGCTTGCCGGCAAGTTCGCGAGGCCGGTCCATCTGCATGTTCGTTTTTTTCACTGGTGGGATCCTGTGAACCTTTTTAAACGAGTACCATATTATTGTTGTCATCCAAATGGTGTAGGTCTTCATTTATGCGCATTTTGTCCTGCATCAATAACACTTTGTCGCCTTTATCTTTATTTTGTTTTACACATTCCCATAGTTTATTTCTCATACCCCGCACACGTATACCGAGTGGTCTTCGCCGACAGAAAAGTTAGTTCCTTTCAATTTGTGGAAATTTTTCAGCACTCGATGTTTGTGAAGAAAATTCTGGAATTTTAATATTACTGGTCGGCTCTTTTGTTTTTCTGGCTTTCCAAGCCTATGAATACTCTCGATTGTAACAGGTTTAATTTTGAGGACATCTTTAAATATTGACTAGTTTTTCGAGTCATCATTTTCCTCAGGATCGTCTGGCGCACCATTAACTATTAGGTTGTTCCATCTGGAACGGTTTTCTAAATCATCAAGTTTCAACTCTTGAACTAAAACCACCACCTGCAGTCTGGCCACCTCGTCGAAACAGCGTGAGCCTTTCCTGTCAAGGATAGCAAAAGTTTATTTTTGGCATCAATAGCAGTTAGACATTGCTCCTTTGTTTCTTTGATGTCCTTTGCTGTTTCTTGCAGCTGTTTTAACAGCTCAGCCATGTCGGGATCAGGTTTGGATTTGATGTCTCCAGCCAACAGAAGTTGTTTGTGGACATATAATGTCAACTCATATTGTAAAGGACATAGCAGCCTCTGGCACGGCAGCACAAGCGAGAACGAATCGTTTGAACGGATGCATTTGCCAAATTTTCGGCTCACCTGAATAAGTAGACGAGCTGATTATTGTACCACATGCTTGCAGTGCCGCCATGCTCATGTTTCTGCGATGCGTGCAGATGTCTTTTATACATGTCCAGTTCTCATGTAGGGCTGTACTGGGTTCCGCGTTCGCGCTTTGCGTCCCTGGGAAGGGTGGTCATGGCAGATGCCGGGGCAGATTAGGCTCGGATACGATACAGCACGTGAGGATCGCTTTCTTCTATGAATCCGGTTGATAAATCAATTGTCGCAGTTTTGCGATGCGTAGATTGCTTGCACCAGGAGCAAGGTGACAGCTATCTGATAAAAAGTGGACGAGCGGATTATTGTACAGATTATTGTAAGTCTACTTCGTAAATGTAGTGACATCTGAAATTGTCATCAATTTTTTTTACGGAAGCTTGCAATAATGAATATTATAAAAATCCATATAAATTATTTTCCGTAAAGAACCGGAGAAGGCTCCTGCTTTTATCGTTGTCGGTGAGCCATTTGGAAAAGTCCTCTTCCCTTGTGGCGGTTAGTCCCACTTCCTGCAGAAGCTGCGTTCTTGATGCTCTTGTCTCAGTACAAATTCACAGCAGGTGGCGAACATCCACTTCTGCAGCTGGTGTGGAACACTTCGGGCACGTGATGGGTCCGATGTCTTCTTTAGATTCCCATCGGCATTTAACCGACAATGTAAGGGCCGCCCCAGCTCTTATCCTTCTAAGGGAAACCTCCTCCAATCTTGTTAAGTTATGAGGGAGGGGGAATGTACACGGGGGAATGAAGGCAAGTGTACTTTTCCTTAAAGAGGATGCTAAGATGGGAACAGCGGAGCGGGCATCAAAAGGGAGTATGGCGGGGGGTGCTTTAGTGTTTGGAACTTCGTGTGTGAGGTGGTCAATTTTTCTCTACTCAGTGTTCTTAGCATCGTCTTGTGTCCAATGCATCTGGATGCGTATCTTTGCTTTTTTATTCAGTGTGTGGATTTCCTGGGTTACACGTAGCGTCTTTGTCATTTTCTTCAGTTGGTTTATGGCGGCTTAGGAGTCTGTATAGATGTGAACTTCTGTTATGGCATTTATTTTATTCATGGCCTCCATAGCATCACGGATTGCATAAAGTTTCGTCACAAGCGGGTCCGGGTATTCGAATATATATTCATTATGTCTTTTTAGTTCATTGCATGTTGGGCTAGTAGCTGCTGTTCTAAGCTTCAGCCATGAAGGCTACCCTGAAGAACTTGTCCTAGACAATGGATCACAGTTTAAATACCAAGTGTTTGAGAATTTCCAAGAGGAGAGAAGCACTTAGCACAGTGTATTCTCGGTGTATCTCCCGCAAGCCAACTTCTTAGTGGAAAGGTTTAACAGAAGCTTGAAGGGCTTCATTCAACTTTCTACCTTGGAGGGCTGATGTGTCCTGTCGACCATTGTGGAGTATTTGGCTGTGTACTGGGCGACCCTGCACGTTACTATAGAGCCTACCCGGCTGTTTTACTCCACCGCCGCCAGGCCAGGACTCGCCTTGATATTGTAGGAATGCCGTTCAAGGAGTTCTTTGTAGAACCTGCTTTGACTATGTGCCAATTACGTGCCTGCCCGTGCTCAGGTAAGGCATACATATATAAAGGCCTATACAGACAAAAGACGAGCGGCCAGTGCTCCGAAGTTCCGAGAGAACCTACGTGCGAATTCGCACCCCAGCAAATTCAGTAAGGGCAGACTATCCTATTCCAAAAATTTGCGGGTGCTAAAGCAGCTGGGACCCAACACGTTCCGCCTGGAGGAAGGGAAGACCTGGAACGCATCCAAGCTGGTGTCGGTTCAAGAAAGGTTACAGATCAAGATGAGCCCGCAGTCGTTATGTTTTCTGCTTACTGCGAAGGATGCAGACACAGGTAATAAAGCCAGCTTCCAACCATTCATGATAGCCCCTTCGAAGCTTGCAAGATCACCACATAGTTCATTTCAACCCCCTGCAATTGACATAACGGGAATATTAAGGTCTAGAGAGGCGTCTACAAAGGGCGGACGGATTCCCTCACGTTTTCAGGACTTCTTTCGGTGACTTTCTTTCTTTCTTTCTTTTTTTTTTTTTTGCGAATGGGATGATGTGGTGTTTCAGTGTTTAGCGTTTTTACTCAATTGGTTAGACTGATGGGCAAGTTGGTACGACATTCTAGAAAAACAAAAAGCAGCGCACCAGCACAAACACGAGGGAGGAAGGCGCTGTGTCTCGTTTACAGGGCTGTGTCTCGTCCCTTCATCCCTCGTGTGTGTGCTGTTGCGCTGCTTTTTCCTAGAAATCTTTTTTACGTTGCAGGTTGACAGCCTATGTAACTGACTTAGTGTGCTAATAATCATGTGGCGTCGGTTAATAATCTAACTACTAAAAAAACGCTTTCTTTGTTGTGTTCGCCGTTACTTGAGGGCTCTCCGCCCGTTGTGTCCTTTCTTCCGCGCCTCACGATACGATAATATGCCTCTCTATATTTTCTGTCTCCTGAAGATTTAAAGCCTGACTGAAGAATATATAATTTAATTTCTTCGAACTTGGTCTTTCTGATTAAAATGCTGAGAAACTGCTTTGGCCCGATATTAACCCAAGTAGCACGCCGTCAATGGACCGCCATCAGCCCAATATTGGGGGAAACCGGCCCTAATATTGAGGCCAGTAATGGTGTTTCCTTGGGGCGCTACCTGTGCAAAGATTTAATCCAATCTACTAGACTGGCTTTCCTACATAAGTCACAAATGGCAGACGAGGTTATTTATTGGCATGCAGCCTCACTCAACGGCTACCCAAAATCTTCCACCCAAGCATATCCACTGGCTACTATATAACGTACATCCAGCCACTCTCATTGGCTATCCAATACTTACAAACAATCTTACTCACTGGCTTTTATTAACTGCTATCGAGTTAGGCTCATCGGCTGCCGAACTTCGCCCACCCAAGCCTGTCCACTGGCTTTGCATCATTGGCATCCAGGCAATCCCATTATTGTTTAATGTTATTTTTTGTGACTATTTTTTGATTTGATGGGTGTTACGGTGCAGAGGCAGCTAAGGCCATCATGCGCCAAACACGAGATTGAGTTTGTTTTTGTGCAGGCATTTTAAATGCAGCTAATAATAAATCCCCTTCGTGGATCACTGCCTTGTCGTGGCGGAGGGGCTTGCGAAACTCGATGAAGTCGTGAGCTCTGCTGTGTAGGGACACCCAAGATAGACAGGCCACGGCAGAGAGTTCTGACAAAATGTGATTCACTGTAGAAGGTAATGGCAACCCACTCCAGTATTTCCTGCCAAGAAAATCCTATGGCCAGTCACAATACCATTAATGATATGGCGCCGGAAGATGAGCCCCCCAGGTTGGAAGGCGTCCCACATGTTACTGGGGATGAACAAAGGGCGATTCCTAGTAGCTCCAGGACGAATGAAGCGGCTGGGCTAAAGCCAAAAGGACGCTCAGTTGTGGACGTGTCGGGAAGCGACCGGAAAGTCCGATGTTGCAAGGAGATATATCACATAGCAACATGGAATGTAAGATCTATGACGCAAGGTAAACTGGATGTCGTCAAGCGAGAAATGGACAGATTGAACATTGATATCTTAGGTATCAGCGAGCTCAAGTCGACCGGAATGGGAGAATTTAACTCCGGCGACCATTATGTCTTTTATTGTGGGCACGAATGCAAGAGAAGGAATGGGGTCGCTCTCATAGTAAACAGAAGAATGGGCAAAGCAGTGCTACAACCCCAAAAACGACCGAATGATTTCACTTCGGATCCCAGGTCACCCTTTCAACATAACAGTTATCCAAGTGTAAGCACCGACCACTACTGCTGAAGAAGCTGACGATGAGGGATTTTATGCGGACCTACAATGCCTTTTAGACCACACCCCATTATCAGACGTCGTTTTTCTCATAGGAGACTGGAATGCTAAGGTCGGGAGTGAAGAAATATCCGGAATTATAGGCAAGTTCGGTCTTGGCGAGCCAAATGAAGCTGGGCAGAGGCTAGTAGAGTTTTGTTAAGAAAACAACCTGACAATAGCGAATACTCATTTTCAAAAGCACAAGAGGCGCCTGTACACATGGACTTCACCGGATGGTCTGTACAGGAATCAGATTGATTATATTCTTTGCCGGCAGAGATGGAGAAGCGCTATACAAGCAGTAAAAACAAGGCCTGGGGCCTATTGTGGCACCGATCATCAGCTTCTTGTTGCCAAAATTAAGCTTCGATTGAGGAAAACGCAGAAAACTAGAAGGCCTTTCAGGTATGATCTGGATCAAATTCCATTAGAATATGCTGTGGAAGTGAGGAATCGATTTCAAGAATTAAATCTAGAAGACAAAGAGCCCGAAGAGATCTGGACTGATGTTCGTGATATAATGCAAGAAGTTGCTACTAAGGTAGTTCCAAAGCAAAATAAATGCAAGAAAGCAAACTGGTTATCTGAAGAGGCTTTGCAAATAGCTGAAGAAAGGAGGATGGCAAAAGTTATGGGGGAAAGAGAAAGATACAAGGTTCTCAATGTGGATTTTCAGAAAATAGCAAGGAGAGATAAGAATGCCTTCCTGAACATACAGTGCCAAGCAGTTGAGGACAACAGCCAATTAAGGAACACAAGAGCTCTGTATAAGACAATCAAAGATATCAAAGAAAGCCTCTGTGCTAAGCTGGGCGTGATAAAGGACAAACGAGGCAAGGACCTCACTGAAGCCTCAGAGATAAAGAAGAGGTGGCAGGAATACACAGAAGAACTGTACAAGAAGGACCCGAATGTGCAAACCCAACATAAGACGGTTGTGATTCCTGATTTTGAGCCGGGCATCCTGAAGGGTAAGTTGAATGGGCCTTAGCCAGCCTTGCTAAGAACAAAGCTAGCGGAATTGATGGCATTCCAGCTGAGTTGCTTCGAAACCTCAACCATGACGAAGCTAACATTCTGCATACGTTATGTCAGAAGATTTGGACAACCCTACAGTGGCCACAGGATTGGAGGAGGTCAGTTTACATCCCCATTCCAAAGAAAGGCAGTGCCAAAGATTGTTCCAACTGCAGCACGATCGCGCTTATTTCGCATGCTAGCAAGATGATGTTGAAAATCCTCCAAGGTAGGCTGCAGCAGTATGTGGATCGGGCGCTTCCGGAATTGCAAGCTGGGTTTCGCAAGGGCAGAGGAGCTAGGGACCAAATTGCCAACCTTCGCTGGATCATGGAAAAAGCAAGAGAGTTCCAGAAACCCATCTACTTCTGCTTTATTGATTATGCGAAAGCGTTTGACTGCGTAGATCACAGCAGATTGTGGCAAGCTCTCCAAGAGATGGGAGTTCCAATTCACCTCATCTGTCTCCTCAAGAACCTGTATGAAGGACAAGAGGCCACAGTCAGAAGTGCGCATGGTCTTACTGATTGGATTCCGATTGAGAAAGGAGTGAGGCAAGGCTGCATGCTGTCGCCCTGCCTATTTAACCTATATGCAGAGTGCATCATGAGTCTGGACAAGTCTTCAGCTGGAGTGAAGATTGCTGGAAAACGTATCAACAACCTTAGATATGTGGATGATACCACTTTAATGGCAGAAAGTGAAGTGGAACTCAAGAGACTTCTGATGCCGTAGAAGAAGAGAGTGAGAAGTTTCGGCTTAAACTGAACATTAAAAAGACAAAGATCATGGCGTCTTGCCCTATCAAGTCCTGGAGCATCAATGGACAAGAAGTGGAAGCTGTGACAGATTTTCTCTTCTTGGGCTCCAAGATTACCTCGGAAGGAGACTGCAGCCATGAAATTAGGAGACGCCTGCTTCTGGGAAAGAGAGCAATGGTTAGCCTTGACCGCCTAGTAAAGAGCACAGACATTAGTCTGCCAACCAAGATCCGTATAACTCGTGGTATGGTCTTCCCAGTTGTGATGTATGGATGCGAGAGTTGGACTGTGAAAAAGGCTGACCGCCGAAGAATTGACGCGTTTGAATTGTGGTGCTGGCGAAGACTTGAGAGTTCCTTGGACTGCCAGAAGATCAAATCAGTCGATATTGTCGACCATAGACCCTGACTGCTCATTGGAGGGTCAAATTCTAAAGTTAAAGCTCAGCTACTTTGGTCATCTGATGAGAAGAGGAGTCGCTGGAGAAAGATTTGATGTTGGGAAAGGTTGAGGGTCGCCGGAGAAGGGGTAGGCAGCGAAGGCGATGGTTAGATGGCATCCTCGAGGCACTGCAGATGAAGTTATGTGATGTTAGGAAGATAGTGAGAGACCGGAAAGCGTGGCGTGACATGGTCCATAGGGTCACGAAGAGTCGGACACGACTGAACGACTGAACTGAACTGAACTAAATATTAAATATACAGCATCCTGAAAGTATATATGCATTCGCACACAAAAAAAGCCAGAATGTTTCGTTTCATGGATATTTATTAGGTGCGCATGTGGTACATAGCGAAAAAAAACAATAGGCAGAATTCTTTCAGACTTCCAGGACGTCACCTCTGGCTATGCCCATTGACAAGGTGTCGGCAGAGCTTCAGGTGTCTGCCAAGCCAGCATCTCTAGCATGCGCCTTTTGCTCTCGGTTATAAGGACAACAGCCCTTGCCGATTTATGCTCGAGCAGCTTGCATGTCACCATCTTCCATTCGTACAAACATCTGCAAGCGAAAACAAAAATGAGACAATATTATGCAGAATTGTTTTTATTAGTACAGCTTGGGAAAATTGTTCATGAGCAGTAAAATCTGCCACTGCTACAAAATTAGTTTGTACAAGTCAGTGTGCTGAAATTGGAATTCATGAAGAATGCATTTTTTTCGGTGCAATAGAGTTGAAGTAAAAGCTTTTCTTACTCTTGGCATACATAAACAGCAGATAAGCACATTCTGTTAATCTTAATTATCAGGTGCCAATGACTTACAAAATGATTAATTTCCAGTTAATACACCGCACTGTGTAAAAAATGGATATCTTACCAGTCGTCCCGAACAGCCGTGCATGCAGCGTCAACCGAAGCAGCCCAAAGGAAATTGGCACTCAAAGGTCTGTCCTAGTAATCCCGAGTCTTTACTCCTGCAGGGAAGTGTAGCACCATTGGAGGCAAATAAAGCAACAAATGCTCCCAAAAACCTACTCCGTTACGAACATATATTTTAAATAAATTGTCAGTGGTACTCACACTGAGCTGCAGACTGTTCCGCGAGACAGGACGAGGCATGTCGTGGTTCTACTGTTTATTCTCCGTGTGCGAGCAGGGGCCGAATTACGGACTCCGCTCACAAGTTTGTGAGCGTGACGTCAAAATTACGAAGCTGTGACGCAGCCTTGAGACGTCAATCGTGACGAGTATGCGAAATCGTCCAATTACCAGCGACTTTTAGCGTGGCTCCGCCCTAGTAGTCCCGAATCCTCGGCAAACGTTGATGCCACAGTGTGGCACAAAACTGAGCAGGGACCGTCTCCTAACTTTTTCTAACACGACGCAACTAATACGCAATAAATAAAACAAACAAAGGTTTATTTTGGCAAGATACTATTTTTAGTATTGATTAACATTGAGCTCAAGTTGAAGCGTTCTTAGTTGTGTAGTTATACTTGCTATTAGGTAACTTTTGTTGCCGCGAGGGTGCGCCGGCGGCGTCATGGCGTGCACATGGCGGCCTGCAAGCAAACAGCTGATTCCCCGAGAAGGTGCTGCTTTTTTTAGTGTCGTCGGTAATCGAAGTACCGTGCAAGTGCCGTGAGCATGCTGAAAATCTAATAGAATGCAGTCGAAGTCCAGGGCCTGCAGCGATAAAATTTCATGGAGCGCTTGACACGGAAATGGACAAAGATAACTTGCGAAGGTGTTTTCGGTCGGCGCCTACTAGTATCGATGAGAAAAGTGCTTAAAGTGCAACATGCAGGCTCCGTGGTTCTATTTGTTTCTCTTTAGGAAATGCAAGACGACTGTGAAGCATGTAGTGTAGGCCAAAATGAAGCTCTGTCCTTGCATTATCATCTGTTTGTATGTAGCTGGGTAGTTTAGGAAAGAACATGATCATGGGAATGCTTCCACCCCTGCCGTGACTGAACCCGAAGCCTTCATTCACTGCAGTGCCACCGTGACAGGGCTTTCGATGTAGCTTTCGTTGTAGTGTGCTCTGTATTTTTTTTTCTTTGTTCTCATGAGTGAGTTGCTTTGTTTTTGAGCGATACCTTCTGCCCACACACCATTTGCTTGATGCATATGTGATGTTTTTCTGCGTACTGTGAGCATTAAAACTCGCAATATTATGCATTCAATTTGTCAGCTTTACACTGTTTAGCATTAAGCAAATGCTTTCTATGCGTCCTAACAGTATATGCAGGCCTGTAGTCCTGGAAGGTTCACTAATGGAGACTACCTTATGCAAACATTGTACATAGCACTACTTGTGTCATGTTTCTGCACTGTTAAGAGCCATACTTTGTTTCCTGCTTCTGAAATGTGCCAAACCTATGACAACTACTATGCAAGCCTGTAATCATTAAGGAACTATTATTTTGTGTCATGCCTCTGAGTCGCAGTTTTATGCACAATACTTTCATTTCTTGTTTCTGAAGTGTGTCAGACCTGCGATGAGTACAGTGCCAGCTTACAGGCGCTAAAAAATTATTCGTGTATGTCTTCTCTGTGTAGCACAATCGTGCAGCACGTGCAAATAACTGCCTGTGCTATTGCAGGCAGTTGGTTTCGCTGCTGCATATTCAAGCGTGTGAAACGCTGCAGGAAAATAAAGGGGCACGGTTGATACACGTGCTTCTAAAAAACTTCTGTGAGACTTTCCCATTCCGATAGGCATCACAATTGCTGCCTCGTTGTGAAACACTTTAATTATGTACTCAAACACAGGCACACACACAAACACCAACATGCACGGTTGCAAGCAACAGTGAATGGGGGGGGGTGGGGGTGGGGGGGGGTACGAAGACAAATTTGACTTGACAGATGAGGTTCGAGAAGATTCATCATTATCACAAAGGTTTCTGGCACAGACATGAAACGAGAAGGCGCTGCACTTGGCTGCCTGCGATGAATTGGTCAGCTACGTGTGGTATATCATAGCCGATTGTTGTGCTGGCATTGACGCCGCAGCTGTTGCCGCACCATGGGCAGCTGTGCCAGCCAGCTCTGGTGGCAGGTTCTGTGGAACAGGCTAACATGATTCTGTATGGCTTTTTCCTAGAGGTATGCATGGCAATAGTGATCCCACTTCCAAGTAGCCGGTACGCAGATGTGACCCTTTCTTGTCCAAGCCAGCAGCAACCTCCTCGTCTGCAGCCAGGAAGACATCCAAAGAAGTTATGCAACACGGCACATATGTTACACGCTCTGGCTGGTAGAGGAGCGTCTAGTATTTTTGCAAGCACTGGAAGCGGCTCTTCAGCACGCCTACGCAGTTATCCACCATTAACCTTGTGGAGGTGTATGCCTTGTT
This sequence comes from Amblyomma maculatum, assembly GCF_055883805.1. Classification (NCBI taxonomy): domain Eukaryota; kingdom Metazoa; phylum Arthropoda; class Arachnida; order Ixodida; family Ixodidae; genus Amblyomma; species Amblyomma maculatum. Next base: position 136,969 of record NW_028146809.1, read on the forward strand.
CTATAGCCGTTATGGAGAGTCCGGACCGGGATGCCATGACACTGGCAGCCATGTCTCCAACAGGTGCCCCTTTCACCAGCATAACCGAAAATGGCACGCTGTTAAGCACATTCTTCGTCGTTGTCGACCTCAACAGCCTCATAAACTTTAACAGCCTTGCTGACACAATGGAACCTTGCTGACACAATGGAAGAGTCGCATCAAGTAGCTCATTGCCAGGTCTTGCTGACGATGACATTCACGGGAGTGCAGACAATGAATGATTGAAAGTTTCAGCAACACTGCTGTAAGGACAGCCTTGCACTTCATATCGGTATAAATGGTGCCCCATTCCTACTCAATACAGGCGTCAAACACACGCATTCCCATATTCGTTTCTTACGTAGGCATTTCAAAAATGTACGACGTGTCTTACGTTTCAGCTTTTATAAAAGCCCAAGAACGGCAATACATGTGAGGCATGTGGAGCCTACCGTAACTTATCTTGCAAAGAGCAGCACGGCTCACTGTCGTGAATTCGACGCCTCGCAGAAGGCCTTCCTCGGCCTGTGTCATGCCTGTGTGCAGCCGAGGAGGCCGCCAGAAGAAAGCATCATGCCAAGATACCACGTAGGGAGGTTCATGGCCCAAATCATGTCGGCATCTCATATCTGAAAACAGGGACATCACAAGGCTACTCGTAGACGCCCGATGGGCCGTCGACAAACCCGACGACGCCCGGTATGCTGCCGTGACGAAGGAAGCCTTTCTTCGCCGCCGCCTTGCTGCATGCCGCAAACGCTTTCGAAGTGTCGGCTGCGCGAGGCCGATGTTCGCCTCGTTGCCAGTAGCGGTTTGGAAGCCACTAGGAGCTCGGAAAAAGCGCAGTGCACACATTATCTGCCGCCACACAGACAGCGCACTCGGCCGCACACACCTATCTCAGTTCGTCGCGTCGCACAGTCACTGTCCTATATCCTTCTCGAGTAGCAACATGCGTCGAAACATCTCGCCCGGCTCGTCAAACAGTCTTCGTACACCGTCCTTTGCCGCCGCTACCGCCTCACGAGAACGCCGGCCGCCGCATAGACCGCCGCCATTTTTCCTTTGTGAGCGCGCTCACAAACGAGTTGTGAGCGGCTCGCGTCGCTCACATCCCCCGCTCACAATTGGCCCGTAGTCGACGTCACCACTTCAAGTTTGTTCATGACGTAAACAGCAGACGTCGATGATGTAAAGGACGGCCACTCCCACCGTTTTGCCGCTGGCCAATAGGAAGATTGTGAGTGTGAGTGTGATTGTGAGTGTGAGCCGTCTGTAATACGGCCCCAGAGCTGCAGCACACAACCGCGAGGCGCGCACCTGCGCTGCAAGAGAGCAGAGGGAAGATGAAGAGAGAAAGGCTGTGAGCGCGCCGGCGCCAGTCGTGCGAGCGCGGCAGCGCTGTCCGTATGGTTTCATATGACACCGCAAGTTGAAATTCCGCCGGGGGTGACTGGACGCTGCTCAGGCGTGGGAACGAAGGATGCGTATGCTGTCACTGCGAAGGCTGGCGCCGCTGCGTCGCAAATAGCCGCCTGTCTAACACTGCTAGAAACAACGTACCGCCTTTGCCAATGGTAACCAGGCTGCCCGATTTTCTCCTTCGCCCTGTAGTTAAGCGTTTTACAGGAAATGCCAAATTATTATTCACCTGTGCGAAAAAAAAAATCACTCTTATCTGTAAAGACCATTTCTTGCGGTTGAAAAGGAAACCCAGCAGCCAGGTTACTTTTGACAAAGAGGGCACGTTTTTTCTAAACTGTTAGAGCGAACGAATGCAATTTATAGATAGGTTGCAATGTGTTTTGATAAAATTCCTAAAAAGTATGGAGAATTGTCCCATAATACCGCATAGGAAAAAGCATTTAAATGCATATTGTTAGGCCGACTTTGCAAAAATATTCGAAGGCAGGTCATGAGAGTTATCCACGCGCTTATACAGCTTTTGGACAAAAATAATTTTCTTGAAGAGCATCATGACCAGGCAACAATAATTTGATGACAAATATTTCGGTGGTGAGCACGCATTCGTGTTTTTTTTTTGTTTCTGTAAAACAAAAACATTAATTGACACTTATTTCCTGTCTCCAATTGTGGGGTTTCTATGCTTCAAGCTTCTTCAATATTTTCTCTTTTAACTCTTTGCCAGGAAATGTTAAGTCCGAACTAGTTAACAGCTGCCACAGCAAGTACACAACTCGTAGTAAAAAGTTGGCAGCGTGCAATGCTACTGAATTTAAATACATTTCATTCCACAACATCTGAGAAAGCTAGATTTTTTCCTCTTCCAGGCGAAGGTAGAGAACGTAAGAAAATAATGCTTTTATTTTTTTTTTTATGCGGCGGGATCTACCTTTTGACTATGAGCTACGCTGCATCAACTGCATAAAGGGTTTGTTCATCATTCGTCCCTTGCTGAAGCACTCAAAGCAGAGCACGCCGGCATATAGGAATCAATTGCAAGTTTATGGCTGATGTAAATTACAACACAAAATATGATGCAGCTAGACCGTCTTCCGTGCTTACAAGACCACCTACGGCGCAACACAGTCGGTACTGGAGCCTCGTTGAGGAGTCAGCTAGCGTACATGACTAAACGGTGCAGCGTTTGCCTTCACTAGCACAATCTCTTCGACCTCTGTTTTCCAGAATTTTATCTTTTCTTTCCCCACGCGAATGAAATAGTGCATAAATAAAGCGTTTATGTGTCCATTTCCAGTTATGGACAAAAGTTCTCAGGATGCGGTTGTAAAACCTCATCGCAACAAATTAAGCCGGGCTGACATTCTATAGTATATTAAAAATGCTAAGAACATCAGCAATCGCTTCGTCAAAGTTAAATGATGGGGTTCTATCAAACACAACAAAATAATTATCAACAAAAAAAAGTTTAACAGGTGTTCCATTTAGCTACGGACAAATGCGCTGGTTAGTACAGAATAAAAAGATGTCAGTCAAGATAGGGGCGATAGACGAACCAATGCAGATTCCTGCTTTTTGCAGATAAAACCTTTGGTTAATATCAATGACTGTGGAGTGAAGATAAAATTCAAGCAGGGACAAGAAATGTTCGCTGGTTATCCCGATGTCATTCTGAAAGTTAGCTTCATTAAAATCATTTCCGCTTTAATAAATGGCTTTAAAGAGGCCATATTATCATTATCATCTTCATAATCAAAGAAGTGTATAATATACAGATAGCTGGGCCCACGTGCAGAAGCACGTCGTCGGTAAAGCTTAGCGACCAGGAAATCGGTTTTTAGAAGGTCACGTGCAGATATTGAGAATGTGATTTTATCAGTTTTTTTATTACCACGTTTTCACTTTGATGATTATGTGCAGTTCCTGACAGTGAGCCATTTTTATTTTTATCGGGATTCCGTTTTTTTTTTTGCACCTTGTCTTGGCTGCTACATGCATTTCCTTTAACATACCACGTTTTTTTTTGTTTCTTTTTGTCACAACATTAAATTTTATCATAGTTTTTGCAATCGTTTTTATCTTATGTACAGTAGGGTATGAAACTGGGTGTCTTCTAAAGTTGGTAGTGGGCGCTCTTTCTATTCCTATTCTTTTCCTGTGATCGTCTCTATGCGCCGTTCCATTGGTTAGTATGAACCAACTAGCTCTTCAGCAAGTACTTCTACAAGCCAAGTCTAGCTCACACATGGAAAGAAAAAGCAGCGATAATCGCTGACTTCAATTGTTGTAATTCCTGTTCGCTTTAGCGTTCTTGGGAATCGATATGAGAGAGGGACCGACACTATGTTTCTTCATCCCTCGCGAGATCTAGACTTGACTTTGACGTCACAGCCATCACTTGACTGTTGAAACAAAACGGACGTGAGAAAAAATCCGGTTATATTTATGCAGCGGTCGTAGAAAAATATCACGGAGAGTAATGTCTTACACATGATTGAAAATCATAAAACACGAACCCCAAAATTAGGCGTTTATACTCGTTTAAATAAACACATCATGGTATTTTTTACTTCTATATCTTCACTTCAAATACAGTTATAGTAAGCCTGGCCAGGCTCGGGTCCTTCCAGTGCCGCGCCAGATCGGACTCAGTTCTGCAGCATAGGGCCCGGGCAGGGCCTGGTCTCATAATTTCGGCCCGTGCAAATATCTAGTTCACTCTGTGTGTTTACGGGCATGGTGCTCTGTCGAGCCGCGCGTGGACTCTGCCCGCGCGCAGAGCGGTGGGGAACGACCGGAAGCAGAAGCTACTCTGACTGCTGCAAGCCCCTCGTCTTCATCGCATGTCAAACGTAAGTGACTAGCATTGAGCGGACACGGGCATCTCCAGCAACCGTGTCAAATAAAGTTATTGACGCTAGTGTGTCACTCTTCCCCCGCTCAAGAATACCGTAAAATAATATTTCGATACGCTTACACCAGAGAAAAATAAAAAAAATCAATAAAAATGAACATTCTTCACATATCCGGTCACACACCTATGAGCATGGATCACCGCTCAAATGTACAACCTATGGCCCCACATAAGGTATCGAATCGCTTCTGCAAAAGCAAATCAACTGAACTAACATTACTCTAACAAAAGGAATATATAATAAAGCAACTTGAAAACAAAGCTATTGTCATTGGTATATTTGTGTACTTCTCAAAGAATTTTGACCTGATAAATCATAAAACCTTACTAAATAAATTACACTGGTATGATATCCGAGGAAAAGCGCTCTCACTGTTAAGTTCCTATTTGTCGTTTAGACAGCAAGTGGTATTCATAAATGGCATATCGTCTGAACCAAAGCCGCTCTTCTGCGGTGTCCCCCAAGGCAGTACGCTAGGGCCTCTACTCTTCAATATTTACCTAAGCGGTATTGTCAACATTACCGATAATACGAAGTTTTTGATCTATGCCGATGATACGAGCGTATTTTTTCAGGTGAAAATGTTTATGAACTTATTAAACAATGTAAGGCCACTGTAAGGCCCGTGCTCTGTTCGGCCTCAGTGGTTGTTGGGTTGCCTGTGTAAGTTTCTATGCCAGACCCTCGTGTATGTGTTGATGTATATCTGTACTTGTGTTTTGGGAGAATTTCTCAGCTGGGTGGCCTAGTGTTGAACTGCGTGTCGCGTTCTAGTTCCTAGAAGGAGAGCATTAGCTCTAAAATGCGAACGCTTCCTTCGGACCCCCCTCTGAGTTTATTTTCCCTTTGCTATTGGAGATGGGCGAAGCGTCCCTTTTGCCTCTCCTCGGACCTCATTAGCGCGGTCTCCCGCTGTGCCGTCGCACGAGTTGGAGCGACCGGAGGCCATAAAACCCGCGAAGGGGGGTCAGGCTTTTGTCGCGCTGCATTGCGATGTGTAGCGTGCATCTGGTGCGCTTTGCGAAGGTTGCCAAGGAGACAGTTTGCAGTAAATGTGTTTTTATTTTTTTATTTTTTACTTGTGGAAAGGGGCATGCTCCCGGCTCATCTCAGGAGCGCGGGACTGCGCCCGGGTGCTTTTTGCCGGAGCTACTCCTTAGGATAGGACGCTCGCGCTGGCGAGCGCTGGGAGTAGTGGTTGCTTTGGAGCTGGGGCAAGAGGCGCCAGCTCAACTGCGGGGACGCGGAGTCCCTGGTTGCTCTGTTTTAGCGGTCGGCGCGGCCAGTTGCCGTCTCTGATTGTTGCTCCCTTGGGGAAGCAAATCCGGCTTGACTCTTGTATCATCTCTTGTATATAGTCTGTATAAAGTTCTCCGGTTCATTAGGAAGCTGCTCCACCAAGTGTCATTTATCTCGGACGGATCCACTGCTGGGAAGCCCGTCGTATCTTTACTGGCGCAGTCGCTACAGGATTGGTGCGCTGCAGCGGAACCGAGAGAACGGAGGTGCCTGAAGCATCGGGCGCCGAGACGCCGAAGACTTGTGTGCAAGAGGGTGCGTGAAGCATCGGGCGCCGAGACGCCGAAGACTCGAGTACAAGAGGGTGCGTGCTGCATCGGGCGTGGAGACCCTAAAGACGTAACTGCAAAAAGGTGCGTGAGCATCGGGCGCCGAGACGCCGAAGTGCAGGAGGGTGCATGAAGCATCGGGCGGCCGAGCGCCGAAGACGCGAGAGCAAAGAGGTGCGCGCATCGGTTGTGGAGACGCAGAAGACCAGCCCCAACGTAGCTAGGGCGAGGTCAGCTATCGACGACTCCGAAAGACCGGGTAAACGCCGACTGCAGACTGCGTGTGTGTGTGTGCACTGACGATGCGGAGCATCACAGCGATGACGCCAAGGACGCTCCATTATTGCAACCAGTACTGCAGCGTCACTTGTGAGTGATTTTCCCCATTCTTGCTTGCTTGTCCCTGCCGTGCTCGAGCCAAAAGCCTAGGCAAATAGCTATGGAGTTTGACATGTGGCTGTGGGATTTCGGGGTGGACTGCGGTCCTGAAATTCGAGCAATGAGACTAAAGGAGATGCAGAAGGAGCTTGACGAGCTAAGACAAATGCGGCAAGAGCTTTTATTAGAAAGAGAGCGCAGCAAACGTAGCCAGCTCAGAGTAAGCTACGAAGGAGAGAACGGCGCAGTTAAGACGGCTGTTGTGCCTCCGCTGACAGAAAGCGACGAGTGCCCTTCGGGAATCGTAGAGGTAAAGGCAACTCTAGAGGAGTTCGCACTGAAGTCAGAGGAAACTGTCCCAGTAGCATTCGACGCTGACGTTTTGCATGTAGCATCGCAAATCGTTGCAGTATCAGTTGTGAAAGCGGATGTCGCTGCCGTATCCCTAGAAGGTTTAGCGGGTACAGAGAAGGCAGCCTCAGACGAGAAATCCGAGTATGCGAGCCCACAAGATGGCTCAGAAAATGACGAGGCCGGTAGCGATGAGATGACCAACGCCAAGACTCACAGTCTAAGCTTAGCGGAAGCGGCTGTGAATGCGGTACCCGCGGTGCCGTCAGCTAGCACCGCAAAGTTGGATGTAGCTTTCGAGGAGGCAGATACTGCCGATGTCAGAAACACACAGGTCTGGTTGCCACCCCTCGCAGGGGATCTGAAGGATGAGAGTAATGTGCCCGATGATGACCAGGCATGGCTAGCGGACACAAAGAAAGTCTGCCTGCCGATTGTAGCGGTATCAAAGCAGGTGAGTTCTGAACAAGGTCCCGACATCCTTCGGAATGAGAACATCCGCGGCGAAAGCGATGGAGCCGAAATCTGCATTTTGACCGTAGCAGACGCGATGCCTGACAAAGAAGTTGAGCAGCTACTGCGAGCGCCGGGGAAGGCAGACAGTTTGCACGAAGCTGACGGAAACGCGAGCAGGGCGTCGTCTATTTCTTTGTTGCATGAGTTGCTGCCGATATATGGCGACAAAGTCTCCTTTCCGTGTACAATGAGCGGCGCAGACCTACTACCGCAGAAGGTAGAAAACCTCGAGCGCCAGGATAGGGCCGCGCGAAGGAGTAATGAGCGGCCAGGAATGCCAACGGTTGACCCGAATCCGAACAAAGGGCCGCCGACGCCAGGTTCGGAAACGTACCCTGACGGTAATATTCGTGAGCGCGCGAGGCTACGGGCAGGCATTGCGTTGACCGGAGTCGGAGCCGCAGTTGCATTGGGGAGATCGGAGCCCAATCGTACAATGTGGTCAACGTGGGGCCGCCTGGAAAAGGTAGTGCAGGTGTTCGACCCGGGAGGCTAATGATTGACTAACTGGTCGCACTCTGTGCACACTTCGACATTGTCTTGTTGTAGAAGCGTATCCCGCGCTCTGGCTCGAGCATGTGTGCAGGCAGTGTGTGAGAATGGGGGAAGGGCACGTCGAAGCTGTGTGCGAGCCCTCAACATGCAGAGAACTGACGATCAAGATGAACTGATTTCTGTTGACAGATTTAATCTTTTACAGTGTGTGTGACTTAGTCGCATGTCGGAGAACTGTTTGGTTATGCAAGCGCCTGTGACTGTGTACGCGCTAAGCAGATATGTTTTCGCATCCTATTTGTACGTTTCCATGCTCTGGTTTTGGGTACTGGGTCCTATTTAGGCAGAAGAGTACTTTTGTGTAACCGCGGACAGGGGCGGTTGCGGTCGTTTAAAAGCGAGCCTCACAGAGCAGGTCTTTTTTTTTTAGTCTAATTGAGCGCATTGGAAGCTCAATTATCCTCTTAGGGGGGACGTGTAAGGCCCGTGCTCTGTTCGGCCTCAGTGGTTGGGTTGCCTGTGTAAGTTTCTATGCCAGACCCTCGTGTATGTGTTGATGTATATCTGTACTTGTGTTTTGGGAGAATTTCTCAGCTGGGTGGCCTAGTGTTGAACTGCGTGTCGCGTTCTAGTTCCTAGAAGGAGAGCATTAGCTCTAAAATGCGAACGCTTCCTTCGGACCCCCTCTGAGTTTATTTTCCCTTTGCTATTGGAGATGGGAGAAGCGTCCCTTTTGCCTCTCCTCGGACCTCATTAGCGCGGTCTCCCGCTGTGCCGTCGCACGAGTGGGAGCGACCGGAGGCCATAAAACCCGCGAAGGGGGGTCAGGCTTTTGTCGCGCTGCATTGCGATGTGTAGCGTGCATCTGGTGCGCTTTGCGAAGGTTGCCAAGGAGACAGTTTGCAGTAAATGTGTTTTTATTTTTTTATTTTTTACTTGTGGAAAGGGGCATGCTCCCGGCTCATCTCAGGAGCGCGGGACTGCGCCCAGGTGCTTTTTGCCGGAGCTACTCCTTAGGATAGGACGCTCGCGCTGGCGAGCGCTGGGAGTAGTGGTTGCTTTGGAGCTGGGGCAAGAGGCGCCAGCTCAATTGCGGGGACGCGGAGTCCCTGGTTGCTTTGTTTTAGCGGTCGGCGCGGCCGGCGCGGCCAGTTGCCGTTCGTCTCTAATTGTTGCTCCCTTGGGGAAGCAAATCCGGCTTGACTCTTGTATCATCTCTTGTATATAGTCTGTATAAAGTTCTCCGGTTCATTAGGAAGCTGCTCCACCAAGTGTCATTTATCTCGGACGGATCCACTGCTGGGAAGCCCGTCGTATCTTTACTGTCACAATGAAAGCTTTTGAGGCCTGGTCTGCAGTTAACCAGATGCAAATAAACAAGAGTAAGACCAAAGCTGTCATATTTAGGCCGACAAACAAAGTTATCCCGCCGCAGGATAATATTATATTAAACTCGTGGTCTGTAGAAATAGTTCAGCAGTTTGAATGCCTCGGGGTTATATTTTCTGCCTCTATGTCATGGGATCATGTCAATTATATCTTGTAAAAAATAGCTCAAAAAACCGGTGTTATAGGCCGTCTAAAATACGTACTTCCCGCAAAAACTAAGATGCTCCTATACAATTCAATATTCAACTGCCAGTAAGTGTGGGGTACTACAACATTCACTAACCTTTAACGTATTCATTTAATGAAAAAAAGAAATCTCCGAAATATATATAATTTACCGTTCCAACATCCAAGTGCAGCTTTCTTTTGTCATTCCAGAGTTATTAAAGACCATAGTTTTTATAAATATCGCCTCAGTGTTACTTTTAAAGCAGAAATCAGGAAAAATGTAACAAATCTTAAGAATTTAGCAGAACTACGGAAAAAATAATCAGTCTATGCAACAAGACGTGGCGAAGAATGGACAGTGCCAACACCCCGCCTAAACCTTGGTCGGAATGCCTTGAATACACTCTTCCATCGCTTATAAATAGGTATATCCACATTAACCTCAATTTGTTTTCTTTTTCACGTCGAGAACTACATAATTTGTTTTTGAATAACGTGGTTTAGGTTTCATTATGTGTATACATATTGCTGTTTCAAGTATTTTCTGGTGTTTCCTTGATGTGCTTGTTTTTAAATTTGTATAAACTCTTGGGTTGCCTCCCTGCCAATAATTAGGATTGTAGACTCGTCAAGCTGCCCAAGGGCAGCTTTCTTCTACGATTCCTCCATCTGTAGTGTTAGATGGGAAATAAACTTTGATTTGATTTAACACGCACTGTCCGCATAGACCTACTGCGCTCGCAGGAGCCGCTGCATAAAATCTTGCGGGGACTGTCAGTGCACGCACACTTATCTGAACTCTCGAAGTCCACAGGATCGTCCGGAATGGACAACCTACAACGCCAAGAGAGAGAGAGAGAAACTTTATTAAAGCAAACAAGTTTTAGATCCTCCCGGGTCACCGCACGGCCCTGCGCTACGTTAAACTTTCACGTCCCTTTTCTTCATAACGTCGGCAGCCCGAGTCACCGCAGCGAGAGGCGATGTCGGTCTGGAGGCAGGACCTCCCAGTGCTCCTAGCATGAAATGGCGGGCTGTCCTTGCGGGGAAGGATCAGCAAGGCAGCCGAAAAGGATGTGGCATAGTATGGTGTGAGGGTCGCCGCATAGGTAGTATGCTGGGGATGTCCCGCGATAGTCGGATAATAGGTGGGGTAAGGTTGAATCATAACCAACTGCTAAGATTTTATGCGTTGTGCATGTTGAGTCTACCCTAATGGTTACCTCGGCTGGCTTACGTGTACCCGGTTCGATCCCGACCGCCGGCAAGCGAGGTCACCTCACCGGCGGAGCCAATGGCGGAGCGCCACGTGGCGATCATATCACCGGCTCACGCCAGAGTGACGTGAACGCGGCCTCCTCCTCTCCCTTACAGTCGTCAACGGGGGAGAAGGGGAAGAGGACGAAGAAAGAAAGAAAAAAAGAGCAGACGCCACCACCTCTTCCCAACGGAGACGACGCCGAGCACGTTCCCGTCCTCATTCCAAATGGCGCTGCCGGATCCCGGCTATCCCGGGCCGCGGCGCAGAAACAAAATGCTCAAGTGAGCAGCTGGGTGCGGGCCGCTTCCTCCCTTCTCTCATCCTCACTCGCTTCCCCTTCCTGGACGTATGGTGTGGTGTCGAAGGCCGCAGGAAAAATGAGCAGCTTAGGGCACAGAGCGGGCAACTCCTCTCCAAAATTCAAACTTTAGAGAAAGAACTAGCCGCTGTGACGGGAGTCTCGAGTCCCGAAGCCATAGAGAGTGAACCCGAATTGCCGCCCGCGCTCGCGTCGGCAATGGCCGCGGTGGAGGCGCGCCTCACCTCTTATTTCCAGAAAATGTTAGAAGAGGCCATGTGCTGCTTGGAGACCAAATGCAGGGCATCGGTCTCTGTAGCCATCACCCGCTGCATGAAATCAAACACCAGAACTAGGGGATCCAAGCCTTGAACAGGCAGAAGAAAATTGTCCTCAACCTCACGGACGCGAAAGCAAAGGACTTCAAACCCGCATCTCCACCCGGTGCTGGCTCTGGGTCGGAGTCTCAGAGCCCCCAATCTCTCATTTCGTTCCTAATCATGGCACGATGGCTTAACACACGTTCCTCTCCTCCCAAAACGTACAATTCAGTAAGCGTAACGCAGTGGAAATGTAGAGGTTTTAAGGTTCGGCAAAAACGCGCGAACCTGCGTCTCTACTTCTAAACTTTCGAGGCTTTGCCCGACGTGGTTGCCCTCCAGGAGGTAGGAGCGGCAGCCAAGTTAACTACGCGACATTCAAGCGAGATACTTTGTCGTGTCTCCTCGTGCACAAGTCCTACACAGCCACCGAAATTGACCTCGATCTCAACATACCCTATTCATACATCATGGTGAGGATCCTCCCTCTTCGGCGATCGGATTCTCCCTTGCACGTGCTTAACGTATACTGCTCCCCGAAACTGAAGCGAGGGACCTTCGCAGGCCTCTTTAGCCGTTTGCTTAAAGAAGCGGGTCGCGATCCCTTGCTGACTGCGGGTGACTTCAACGCCCCTAGCCAGCTATGGGGCTATCGTAAGGAGGAAGTAAGTGGACGCATGCTGACAGAACTGGCGTCCACATTGGGCGTCACTCTCCACACCGACTCAGCATTTCCCACCTGCGCCGGCAACTCGGTGACCCTCGGCAGCAACAACTGTATTCTCAACACAACCGTTTACACTCGCCCCCTGAAGCGCCCCACAACGAAAGCCCGCATTCCCACTTGGACCACCCTTCGCCAAAATTTCCCACCATAAACTAACACGAACATCACAGAGCAGGATTACAAGACCTGGTTTCAGTCAGCCATGGCGCACCTTCACTCCCACGGGAAACAAATACAGCCCACAGAGGTAGTTACAGACGTGAACAACCACCTCGTGCATTTCTGGGAAACACGCCGCGGCCTCATGCGCCGCTGGAAGCGTCACAAACACAACAAGAAGCTCAAAGCGCGCATTGCGGACCTCACCCGGCAAGCAGCAGAGTACACGGACCAAATCGCTGACACCATCTGGGTGGACCGTTCCAACATGGCGGCGAGGCAAATATCAAGCCGGAACACGTGGCGGCTCTTCCGAACCCTGAAAATCCAACGCAGATACGAACGGAAACGAAGAAGCATCTACACAAAGCCATTCCAAGAAAACAACGCAGCTGGCATTGACCGTCCGCGATCGCTACCTATGCACAATTCAGGAACCCCGCGTATCGGTCTATTCCTATGCAGGCAAGTAAAACTCGGAGTTGGATAACCCATTCCGGTTCCACGATCTGCGGGCTTTCTGGCCAAAATGAAGAAGAGCACTGCGCCGGGCAGGGGCAAGGTCACCTTCAAACGTCCGGTGAACCTCCTTCACAAAGAGCACCAGTGCCTTCTTGACTATATCAATGCAACCTGAACGGTGGAACCCCCCTTCTCATTGAATGGAAGACGGCCCTCGCAACCTTTATTCCCAAAGTCGGAAGCCTAGTCGACACTGACAACCTCCGACCCATCTCTCTCATCTCGTGTGTGGGCAAATTGATAGAGACGATGGTGCGGCATCGGCTGTCTGAGTACCTTGAACAACAAAACACTTTCGCGGACACCATGTTCGAATTTCGCTCACACAGATCCGCACAGGATGTCCTGCTACAACTCGACCGTGAGAAGTAAACCCCATCACATGCACAATAAATGACAAAATCGTCCTCGCCCTGGGTCTCAAAGGGACGTGCGACAACACAATCCACGAGGTCATACTCACGCACTTGAGTCAAGCGCACTGTGTTACCGACACTGTCAATTACATCAAATAATTTCTTACAGACAGGCTCTCTTACAACCGAATACAGGATAAAGAAGACGGACTATTTTTGCTCGGCACGAGGGGCACTCCACAAGGCGCCGTGTTGTCCTCTCTGCTATTCAACGTTGCAATGATGCCCTTATCTGCTCTGTTGGGTGCGGTCGAAGGGGTGCAACACGCGCTGTACGCCGACGACATCTCTCTCTGGGTCACGCAAGGGCGTCTGGGGGGCATGAAGACCAGCCTGCAAACTGCTGCTAGCATATCTACCGCTATGCCCACGGCTGTGGTCTCCAATGCTCACCGCAGAAATCTCAATTCGTGCACCTGCGACCCTCGCGCTCACGCTCGACTCAAATCAATCTCTCCTCGCAAAACGGTCCTTTCAAGAGTCTATTCAAATGAGATTATTTTGGCTTTTTATACACAACCAGCGACAATGCGACACAACCCTCGCCAAGCTCCGGCAGGTGGCGGACCAGGTGGACCGCATGGCCCGCCGGGTTTCCAACAAGCGCGACGGGGTTTCGATGCAAGGATGCCTTGCGGCTGGCGAACGCATTCGTGACCAGTCGAGTCTTGTATTCGACTCCCTATCTTCACCTGCGACAACAGGAGGAGGATACTCTTGAAGTTATTCTCCGTGAAATCATGAAACGACCACTGGACTTCCCGGTCCCCACCTCTACCAGCCGTCTCATGGCACTGGATTTAAGGAATATTTTCAAGGAGCTTTGGGAGGCCCAGCTCACCAAAGACAGAGTCGGGTCGCCGTCTTCTTGCCTCACTTCACATCCAAGGCACTCAACTCACAGAGGAGAGACGTTGCATTCCAGAAAAATGGAGACGCGTCCTCCACGTGTGGCCTTTTCCCACCAACATGTCCAAAGAGGACCATAATGGTCGGCGCCTGGCGCGGGCGGAAGCCTTAGACCGCCAATAGGAAGCAAACCAGGAGTTTTCTACGCGGATATCTCCGGCCCTAACCCTAGAGAGTGGTACACAGCCGCGGTCTCATGGCGCGCCCAAGAGAATTGGGAGGAGACCCTGTCAGGTTGCTGCACACTCGATGCCCAAAAGGCCTTAACACAGCGTGCCTAGGCTGCGGCAAATGCCAAAGGAGTGTCTGTCTAGGCATCCCACCTAGTGACTATACCTCTCTGTAAATATAACAATAAATGTTTTCACCGCCACCACCGGCTGCATTTCGATAGAGGGAAAATGTAGAGGCGTCCGTGTGCTGTGCGGTGTCAGCGCACGTTAAAGATCCCTAGCTAGTCGAAATTACTCAGTAGTAGTCCACAAAGTCACCTTTTTCCACTTCCACACCCTTCTCCTTCCCTTACCTTACGGCATGATTTAGGTGTCCACAGTAACAAGTGTGACATATACTGCGCCTTTGCCTTCCTGTGAAGAAGTTATTTATTTTATTACTTACGAAGGGCCATAATGACCGGTGCCTGGTGCAGGCGGAAGCCTTGGAACGTCATTATGGGAACAAACCAGGAGTTGTCTACTTGTACGTCTCTGGTCCGAATCCTAAGGAGTGGTACACAGCTGCGGTCGTCGACAAGGGCAAAACCGTAGATGGCCTCACGTTCAAGGCCCAGTCACAAACCCACGCAGAAGAGGGGCCATCGCCCTCGCAGCCTCTGGCTCCTCCTCCAGATATGTAATAGCAGACTCGCGAAGGGCTTGTCGGAAAGGCTAACGAGCGGGTGCTCCTGCGCCTGCTCACCACCCGCTCACCAATAAATTGTTGTGCCCGGCTACTCTTAAACATTTTGATCTCCAATTTGACGGGCTGTGTTACGAAGGGCACTAGCGCGAACTATACGGCGAGCAATATGGTTCATGGCAAATGAGCGCGAAAAAGACGTACACGACAGAGAAAACACGCAACACGAGCGCTCACTAGTAACTGAAGGCTTTATTCGGACAAATAGCATTAAAAACACAAGATAGAGAAGATATATAGAAAACTAAATAAATGACGCATCAGGAGTCCTAATCAGGA